>NW_027287538.1:19472121-19732121 GCF_022747635.1 Hetaerina americana | reverse complement strand
TGCTCTCAACAGTATTACTTGCTCTGCTTGGTCTGTTTTTAAGTTTCCCCTTCTATCCCTCGTCTCTCTCTGTGGGGGTGGGACCCTCCTGCTACCTGCAGCGTTGGGTCACATTCCCTACCTGTGTCCTTGGGGGAGGAGATCATTGTATTTTACATGTCCATGTGGTAGTGGAATTTCGCTTCTTACTTGTCAAATTTTATGTTGCACGTTATGGGATAAATTTCATACTGCATCCTAAGGTGCAATTACAGGGTTCGTCCGGAAAGTAAGTGTACTGATTTTTTCCCGCCGCTCCAGGCGCGCCCAGCACCGCTCTGACGGGCTGCGATTGGAGGGGGGTATGTTGGCAAGCGACGCTGAAAAAGGCAGTCGGCTCTGAGCTGTGGTGTAGTGAGGAGCTCTGTTAACGCGAACCTCCACGCTTCGACCCACGTCACGGAACGCGATGCCGAAGTTTTTGGAGCAGCGTTATTCCATCAAATTTGCGGTAAAGCTTGGGAAATCGTCTACCGAAACTGTCGGTATGATTAACCAGGCTTACGGGGAGTCAGCCATGTCCAGAAACATGATCTTTCGGTGGCACAAGATGTTCGCGGAGGGCAGAGAAGAGGTCGACGACGAACCACGGCCTGGACGCCCATCAACGACACTCACCGACGAAAATGTGCGAAAAGTTCGCGATGTACTGAACTCTGATCGTCGTCTTAGTGTTCGGATGATAGCAGAGCAGTGTAATGTGCCAAAAACAATAGTGCACGAGATTATTAGGGATCAAAAACATCTGGCGGCTGCATCACGACAATGCGCCGTCTCACACCGCGCTTGTCGTGTCGGACCTCTTGGCCAAGCACGGCGTGGCAACGCTGCCGCACCCGCCCTACAGCCCGGACTTGGCACCACCGGACTTCTTTCTGTTCCCGAAGATAAAGAGGAGTTTGAAAGGAACGCGATACGGGACTTTGGACGCCGTCAAAGAGGCCGTGACGACGTGTCTTCGAGAGGTTCCCGATGATGCCTTCGCTGGAGCGTTCCAGGAATGGGAACGCCGGTGGAACAAGTGTATCGACTCACAAGGGTCCTATTTTGAGGAATATTAGCTTAAGATATGTAAAAGTGTAATACATTTTTTTTCCTGAGCTCAGTACACTTATTTTCCGGACGAACCCTGTATTTGTTAGATGATACTACATGTATTTGCATGCGTGTAGGATGATATGATTTTTGTATGAATGTATATACGCCACTGTGGGTAAAAAGTATGTTTTTAAAACTATTCGCCTATGTGTTAATTTTGCATGTGATTTTGCTCCTTTTTACGGGTGACCTAACACCCCCCACCACACGCCCTTGCCGGGTAAGGGATAATGAAGGGATAATGAGTACTAACAATCAAAGACTAGTCAGCAATGTTATTAATTGAACCAAGAGGGATTCAAGAGAGACGGAAATAATACATTAAGGAATTATCTGATGGATACAGCCACCAAACGTAGGTAAAGAAAGCTTACTAGGCCCAAAAACAGTTGATGGTGAGATAAAAAAATGGAGTTTTAATCAAATAAGGTCGTGTGAGTGAACAACAGTCCGAAGGAACTACTGGAAGGTTTAAAAAACGTGTGGGAATAAGAGTTTTTATGAACTAATTCGTAGTATTTACGTGGGAGGAATTTTGCCGGAAGATTTCGACAGATCACCATGTCATGTCTTATCAAAAAAAAACCAAAATATGAAAAGAGGAGATTGTGGGAGAAGAAGATAAAGAATATTGATTGGCAATGAGATGTTGAAGACAGTGATAGAAGGGACAATGTTAGGCAAACAAGGAAGGGGCAAGAATAGTAAAGGCATGCTTGGACGGAATGAAGGGAGGAAGTATGTATGTGAAATTGAAGTAGTAATTTTTTAGCATCAGGTTGTGTTTCGATAGAAGAGGCACGTTACGTTGGTCAGTCTGCATCCATTCAAAACGTTGCGGGGTAGACTAGCCAATGAAAATAGTACCTTTTTACGCAACATGTTGAAAAATACATCATATTTGACGGTTTTCTGGAAAGACAGCCAATGAAATTTTTCCAGGGTAAAATTAATCAATTTTAGGGGATCATCAAAGGTGGCAATATTGAAAAATCGTACGGTGGATAATGAAAAAAATATTGTTTCCGCCCAGGATCGAACTGAGGACCTTCCGCGTGTAAGGCGGATGTGATAACCACTACACCACGGAAACAGTTACCTAATATATTTGCACATTAAGAATGTATGGAAGGAATTCAAGCGAGTTGTTTCCGTAGTTCGTGGTTTCCTACAATTATAATCCACACCCGTTGGGTGCTGCTGGACCTTCCGGAAACTTCACCCGAAATGATACCCGAGTGTCCTTGTCATCGTTTGGGCATTCTCTTGTCGAATTTACCATGTCTATTTTAGCAGTGCCTCAAGCACGATTACAATAAAATTTATGTGAGCTATTTAATAACACGAACTTCCTTCCGCATTTAATGAAATGAATGCCATTCGCTAAATTTCTTGGGAAAAATTGGACTTTAATTCAAATCAATTTTAAGGATGATAAAACATATAATTAAAAAAATACTATTTTTTAGTTTCTTAACTGTTTTCACAATTGGCTGTCATCATAAAGACACAGCAATAACGTCGGGCGATTCGAGTTGATGCACGAGTAAGGTAGGCATACCTCAAGGGTCAGTTATTACTTTTTTCCTATTTCGGGCATTAACTGCCCTAGTAACCAGTCGTTCGTCGGAATTCCTTAGTTGCTGAATTATGGCAACGCAAACATTCCATCGAGTTTATTATGCAGTCACTAAGAAAACTCTTCATTGAAGTGATGCATGTTTATACGAGTTCCTCTTTCGCACCATGCCTCGAAGGCTTTTTCAATTCTTTACCTCTTCACGCTTTCTATGTTCCATGTTTCTAAGCCACGCACGTTTTGGCGAACTAATTCCTTGTTTGCAAGCCATTAGTAGGTGTTTTTTGAACGACCCTTTAGCTTTAGCTTTAACTCGCTTGATTGCGAGGAAAAGCTCAAGCTTTTCTCTCCATTCAAAGGTAAACTCTGCAGCCCAGATAGACAAATGATTCAATATGCTGTGCTCAACTAATTCCGAAATCTGTCTTCGGTTTTTCTCTTCCATAGACAAGAATTTTATTTTTTTCATGTTAATACTCATATTTTACTCTTTTTTATATATGCCAGGAAATATGGATTTTTTTGCCATGGTTTTTTACCTATGGCTGGTAAGTTTACATATGCAACAATTCGAAATTGTAAAATTCGATCTCCTTTGACCGGGATATCCGGCCGAGTGCTTTAATTAAATTAAGCTACCGTCTTCTTATACTTTGAAATCCAGGTCAAGGCGAATGATTTTTTTTACACTTTAGAATTGTTGCATTTTTAATCTACATTAGCGAATGACTCCTATGAAAGCTAAAGTCGCGGATTCTCCTGCAGTTCCTTGGTATTACAGGCTTGTCCAACCAGCGGACCGAATGTGGTCTAGAGCGGCCTTAAATGGGGGCCGACGAGAAATTTGAGCCAACACAACTAAATGATTCACTAATTTTTTAATAAACATTTGAAAAAAAAACAAAATATTTCATGAAAAACTTGAAAATTTCCTGGAAATTAATAATACTAATACTTCCATCGAACTATATGCCGTTAGTTATGAGAGTTTATCAAAAGGCATCGTCAATATCCCACTAGATTTAGGTTGCTATTTTTCCAGTTATTTTTAGAGAAAAATTCCTTGGGAAAATAATGAAAATTCTATTTTTCGCGCATATCCTTTACTCTTTAACGCATGCGTGGATATATTGTGTTCAAGCTTAATCTGCATTAAAAAATATATGTACTTTTTAAGATCTCACTGTGGTTATCACAAAAATTATTCTCAAACCTTGTTTTCTTGGGCTCATCAGCTATCGTTGTTATTTATAATGCAAGTGCTTAGCTCAGAGGCAATTATTTTTCCACTAAGGTGGCCCAGAAAGGTAAAACACCCTTGATATACATAAGTGTCATAGTAGTATGTTTCCTGTTGTTAATTAATATCAATGGAATTACATTTAATATAAAAAGAGACGTTTCAGGCATGAAATGGTGGAGCATATTGATTAAATAAAAATTTTCCACAAAGTAATATTGCCGCTATTTTGTGGAACATTGCCAATTTTTAATTGATGTATTTATTTAGTATTATATCGTAATAATATCTCAATATATTTGCAGAAAATGATTTAAAATATTACATTATAATTTTGTTTTACTTTTCTGCCATCATTGTTACTCTTCCCCGCAAAAATTATAATTTCAGAGGGCGTTTTTATCGGTCAGTATCATTAGTGCGGTGACAATTAGAGAATTGGACGAGACAAAATTTCTTCTTTTTTTCTTCTTTTTTCCCTGATTTTTTTTTCATTCGTTCGCTGAAGATTATGAAAGAAAAGAATCACATGCATGAAAGTAAGAGAGTGGTTGATTAGGACGTTCAGATTTTCGAACTTTTTTGATTTTCCAGTTATTGAACAAAAATCGCCGGAGGACATAATTTAGAGAATGTGAAATATTAGAGGAAGGAAAAAACGGATTAATTAAAACCAGTCACTTATTTTAACGAGAGTTTTAGTTTGAAATGAGAATGTTCCATAGGAATGAGGTCAAGAGAAACATTGTATTATTACGAGTACACGACGAGAAACACGTAAAGGAGAGAGGTTCGGATATCAGATAGTCGGTAGGAGTTTTATCATAAGTTTAAAAAAAGCACATTTCATAGAAACAATATTACCGCATAATTATAATCTTCCAAATATTCATAACAATATAGCATTGAGCTCATTGGTTACGCGCCCCAACATTGGGTGAACGGATCATTAATTCGTTTCGAATTAATGATCCGATTGCGAATTCGAATCTCAGCTATCGTGCATCGTACCCTACGTAAGTTAAGTTATATAATTGTTTCGCCTTCAGAGCGTGTTCCTCATCTCCTCTTTTGGTCCATTCTCAATAGGAAAATGGACAAACTAGTGGGAGCATTAGGGAAAGGATTAAGTCAGCACAAAAATAAGTGTGCTGATGAAAGAAACACATAGTAAAGATGTAAATGAAATACTAGTAACATTTTGAATATGAAGTGCAATGCTATATGGATCTGAAATATGGTCTTTTGGGACAAGAAGATGAGCGTATGTTGGCTATCTTGGAGATGTGGGTATGTAGAAAATGTGCTGTACGTAGAGAAAAATAAGTAATAAGAGGGAGTACAAACAGACATTTCAGGCGTGATATGGTGGAATATCATGATTAATTAAAAATTGGAAATTTTCCACAAAATAAAATTTAATACGACCGGTTTCAATGTAACTAAATCACCTGATGATGATGTAGTTACATTGAAACTGGTCGCATTAAATTTTATTTAGTGAAAATTTGCCAATTTTTAATTAATTAAAGAAGAGAGAGGTTCAAAACATTTGAGGGGGATTCCGCGACCGTAACTTTTAACAGAATCATCCGCAAATGCACATTGAAACTCGACTCTTCAAAGTGTAAACATCATTCACCTTGACCGGGATTCGAAACCGGATCACCAGATGTCCGGATTTGTGGCTCAGCCAATAAAGCTACCGAGACGTCCGAGAGGAGGAGATTACTTTGAAAGGGAATCTTACCAACAATTTGTTGGTGAAATTCTTTTTTTTAATAAAAAAGTTCGGGATATTTTTTAACAGATCTCGCATGCACGTGCTGAATTTTTATTTTAAACATGTTATTCATTTATTGAAAATTAGTTACGGTTGGTAACTATGGTTTTGGGAAAAAATATTATTAAACATTTTTTTCGATAAAGTGTACCTGGTTTTTGTGAAAGAGGGGAGAACGTTAGGCTAGGTTAGGATGATAGGGTTGTGGAAATGGGATAGACTCATATTGGACGGTATTGAAGGGAGGATGGAAGTGTATGGGGAATTGAAGAAGGGCTTATTGTAGTGACTAGAGTCTCAAGTTGTGTCATGTTAGGTGAGGCTTCGAAGTGTTGGAATGATGGTTGGCCTGTGTCTCCATCCATAACCTACCTCAACCGGTAGACGGCCATTAATACTCGTAGTACCTAATTTGTGTAGCGTGGTCGTCCAATTCATGGAAAAAATAAAGGCGGCACAGGAAATGGAATTGGTCACCCTTTAACAATCCCCTAATGAGGGAAAATTTTGGTTTAATATTAGGTTAGCTCTACCTTTTATCCATCGAATCGACCTTTCGGTTGATTACCATATATTTTGTGTTTTCAAGTTTGGATATCAAGTCTCGATTATCGTTCCTGTTCCAAGCCAACATTTTTATTCCTTGATATTTCATTCCGATTTTGTATTCCGTGCGCTCATTCTCCCATTTCTTCCTTCTAATATCTAAATAATATACGTGTGTATTTCACCTCTATGTTTACTTGAATTATACATGATCTTCATAATGTGTGATTACTTAGCTTCCCTGATTTTATGCTTGTGAATAGTGCCTCCCTCTTCAGTCATTCGATCGGTGCGAAGGCTAATTTAATAGAAGTCTATTATTAAGCCCGGGATCGAATCCAGGAGGAGGCAAGATTTATCAGTAATATCCTGATTCTAACTTTGGGAGAGCACTTTAAGTGGAGTGCGCCGTCCTTCGAATAGGACGTCGAACGATTAACCTCTATGTACCTACTATATATTTAAGAGCAAGGCTATTGTTGACGCCGTTTTTCTCTCTCCGTCCTTCCTTGCACTATTCACACAATATCCTACACCCCTTAATTGCTAATACTACCGTTATTATTCGAAACAATACCCTATTTAATGATCTGCGAATCTTTTTATTTTAATAAATCTTCATAAGAATCAAATTTTCGTTGACCACAATTTTCTTTTCTCGGCCGTTCTCACTCGCATCCGTAGACAAATTGATTAATTATCTCATGTTTCCTAGGGGACTCTACTGGGTGTAAAACCTCTCGAGTTTCCAACTCCAGTCAGTTTCTTCATTTCCATCTCCGACGTTTCGGTGTGTGACTTGCCTGTCATATGTAGGGAACCTGGAGTCCAAAGGTGCCATTCCGTCAAACATAGCCGATCATACGCCTTAAACAGCTGATTCCTGAGTTTCGGTGGAGGTTGATAAATGGTTTTATTACCAAATCTTCTAAGAATTCAAGAGAACTTGCATGATATTGTTAAGCCAGTGGTAAGAACACCTTGGCGACAGGAGTAGTTATCTTTCGCTGAGAAATGGTCGTTCGTGGGTCCAAGGGCTTTCAAACGGTCGAATATATTTAGCTTTCGCTGTAGCCGTTTTGGAGAAAGATCTTCTTGAGTTGGCGCGGTTCTGCTGGGAAACTCTCCTTTCCCCAATTTATTGCTGACAAGTTAGTTATTGCTCACACATGTGGATTTCTGGATTACTGAAGACGACGGATGAGTCCCAAATTGAAACGTCGGAGGAGGAAATGAAGAATTAATCTGTCTGAAAACCGAATTATTTTTAATTGAAACATTGAAATACTATATTAGTTTTGGGTAATCATTCTTTATTATATGCATCACTAACATTTTCTGAGAGTAGTTTTTTTAAAAGCAGGAAGCCCTCTTAATTTGAAAAGTCCTTGTTAATATCTCCCTCTACGCTCCCCATTGCTGGTGATCCTGCTTCAGCAATGAAAAAATTTTTCCCTCTGCTCAGTGCTTGCCGTCCATTTTCTATTGCATACAATTATGTACCTGGTTAGCCAAAAATCGATTTTAGAAAAACGTATGCGTGACGGGCATGCTGGAGGAATTAGGTTAGGAGCACCTTGATACCGATAGAGAACAGGCAAAGCTTAGACTTTTGGAGGAGAACGCACTTGGGAATTATTATGATGCAAAATTATATTTATCGATTCGTAAATACGAATGAAATGGGAGAAAGAAGGACCCCGTCATGTGATAGATTCAGCACTCGCTGTTCCCTCGCTCGAGACACAATCACGACAAAATCAGACGTAACCACTTCTAGTTTCTAAATAATTTAAAGATCAACATTTACAACGTTATTCGAACATTTTACAACGTTACTCGAACACATCTACCAATGTTAATGCAGATTGGAATGAATGCGTGTGCATATATATATATATATATATATATATATATATATATATATATATATATATATATATATATATATATATATATATAAACATGTAAACACTTGCGTATAGTTTGGCACTGTTACTTTTGTCCATTGAGGATGGTGGCCTTGCCGCAGAAAATTTCCGAATACTGTGCATGTTCTTTTTCATATGTGTTTCTATATTTTTGTTGGCCAACGCCATTCAGCTCTTTCGTTTGAATTTATGTTTCTATTTATGTATATGTTTCATGTTCATGATGTATATGTATGTATACGTTCCACATTCATGAATGGCCGGTGCACTTGAAACATCACTATTGCGACGATATGCGGAATATTGCGTAAATGTGTGTGTTGTTGTAAGTACCCCGATCCTTGTCCAAGTAAATTTTTACTTTTGTTTGTATGTATGCCGTGCTTATTTATCCCTTTCTACTCTCTGACTGGGCAACCTTGTCTTGTACGAGAACCACCCATGTGAATGCATTAGATTAAATGTTATCTTAACTTACCATCACAACGTTCAAGTAGGATGGTCAGAATTTCCCTCGAGCTTGGTAACCAGTGTTTATTTTTTTCCGGAGGTATATTTACCCAATTTTGAGAAATATTCCTATCGGAGATCGCTGGAGTTTGCCCCTGTTTCCTTGGAAAGTCTTTTGACCGACAATTGGAATATTTTTAGCGTTCCTAACGTGAGATATAATTTTCCCCTTCAAAAATAACTTCCTTATACCGTCCGATGAAATTACGTTGGGATTGCAAGTGCATGTCGTGAAATTATCCGCGAGGATATTTCCATTTTTTTTATTTCGTGCGCATTTTGGTCTGCATTTTATTTTAACCTCGAAATGGCATGGCTTTTTTTAGTTTCCGAGGGAGGTCACGATGAATTGGGTCTTGTAACTTGTGGGGCGAAATTTGAAAACATTCACCTCAAACTTGGGGGCATTATTTTTCTATTTTTTTGAAAAGGACCCTGGAAAAACAATCTAGATCGTCTCTGCTAATGTGTGGCTGCATGCGCGTGATAAAAATTACTCGGGGGGGGGGGGGGGTGGACCTTTTAAGCATTCTTTCTGCGAAATCACGAAAGCGCAAATGTTTCCAGATCCAAGTCTCATGACTTACGACGTGGGCTTGAAAATACCGGTTCTTCAAGTAATAATGCGCTTACTTTATCTTACGCTCGTCACTTATCGGTTTATGACGAACATTGCCGCCCTCAAAACGTAATATCAAAGCCGCTGAGAGGTGAGGTCGAATGGGTATTCATTGGGATAAGTGGACACAAAAGGGCATTGTTTCGAGGCTTTGTTTACAGAACGCATTTTTGCCTCCCAGATTGGGTCGAATTGCGTTAATATAATAAATTACGTAATTATTTTGAATTTTGGAGAGCTCATTTTAAAATATAAAATACCACCCACGAGGTCTTGTATTTTGGATTAAGTATTAACGCGTAAAAGAGCCGAGAAGATTCGGAAATTCATCGAAAAAAATTCGTAATATACGAAAATGATCTTCTGAACTAATACCTGGTATGAGAGAATTGGAATGTAATAAAGTTATAACCACGGAACAATAAAAATAAACATGCCTTAAATATTAACTTTAGAGTAGCAGTTAAGCCGAATAGAATTTGTTTTTGATACACTCAGGTATTACATATCGCTGTACTTCCAAACTCTAATTAGCACAAGAAAAAATATCCTTGGATACTCAATGCTACATATTTAAAAAACTCGTTCCTTTACTCTGCCAACATTCTTGCCTCACTTAATTACATCCAATTAGCCTATTATCTTCTTCCTCCCTTTTACTCGCTTCCCAGCATTCGCCCCTCTATAAAACACCGTCTTCTTAACAACACATCGCCTCTCTCAAAGTAATCTTCTGCATCCGCTTTCCCTGACTTCTTCGAATTTCTCCTAAAAAACCTCTCACTTTTCCCCCACCATGCCAAGTACTTCATTGTTTGTTCTCCTTTCCGTTCATTTTATTTTCTCTATCTTTCTCCACACCCACGTGTCAGAAATCTCCGATTTACGCTTATCCTCCTTTAAATAATAAGTTTTTGAACCATAAAAAAAACCAAGGTCAATTTCTGATTTTTCAAAAGTCTTTTAAATAAATAAATAAATATATATATATCTCGTGGGTGTATAAAATATATATATATATATATATATATATATATATATATGTATATATGTATATATATATATGTATATAGTATATATATGTATATATATGTATATGTATATATATATACATATATATATATATATATACATATACATATATATACATACATATACACATATATATATATATATATATATATATATATATATATATATATATATATGTATATATATATGTATATATATATATGTATATATATGTATATGTATATGTATATGTATATATATATACATATACATATATATACATACATATACATATATATATATATATATATATATATATATATATAGTATATGCTTTCATAGACGTAACACGGAAGTGCCGAATAGTACAATACACAGTAACACATAATATAGAAACACAAATTACTCTATTACATCATTACTTCTACATCTTCAGAGGAAGACGGATTGTTTCCGTCGAAATATCAAGAAAATACGTGTGAGTGTTCTCTTTTTTTGTGTTTCTATATTATGTGTTACTGTGTATTGTACTATATATATATATATATATATATATATATATATATATATATATATATAGTATATATATATTATACACCCACGAGAGCAATATGACTTTTGGTCGGCACAACAGATCACAAAAATAAAATAGACAACACGTAAAAGGGCATTCATATTTCAGAAAGTTTTAACCTCCTTCAGGTCGATAGTTCAAAAGAATTGAAATAAAATAGAATGAGAATAATAATTAAAAGTGCCTTTTATCAACTACCGCCACTTTGAGCTATGAATTAACTATTAAGAGCTTTAACCGACCGGAAGTATTAAGATTACAACAAACTCTTAAGCCATCAAATAGTTGAAATTGGTGAATATATTTCTCTGAATAAATATTAGTTTTGGAAGGTCATTGAATAATACCGAGTATTTAAAAAATATTTGAATATGCTTTTCCTGCGATACCGCCATGTTCAGATTTATGGGATTTCCTTCCCTCCTAAACGTTAATACCTAGTATTCTCTCTCAAATCTTTTTCCTCTAGACTATCATTCCCAATTCCGTAGCTCGAGTAGAAAATAAAAAGTAAGTTATATTATTTTATAACCATTTGATTATGACCGATACTTTGATTCAAGGATATGAATAGCTATAACTGCTTCGAATGGACTTCTTTGGCCAAGAGGCTTAGTCAGTTGGTCAGATCGTGTCCTCGGAAGATGCTTTTGGATAAGTATTTTCGATTTCTCTGGGAATTTGCCTTTTTAGAATGGCTCCCGGGTCATATATGTTTTGGCTTTTACAGTCAATATTTACTATTTTACTTTATTATGTTAGATGGGAAATCAAAAGTAATTTTCAACCGTCCATAACCTATGGGGTAAAAGGATTATTTTGTTGTAAATAGGTAATGGCACTGACCGTGAATTCTTTTCGAGCTAATATTATAAATAAATAAATAAATATATACATATAGAAATTATATTATGATTAATATCATATTAACTATTTATATTTAAATGTAATATTGTATGAAAATATGTGGGAGCATTTATTTAATCTATTATTACAAGTCGTGAATGATCGAGTGTCTATCGAAAGTTTTATCCAAATCAAAAGTCAGCCTTACTACTTGTGTTTTTGCGAGAAAAAAATATTTAACCTTGCTGAAATCCGTTTTCAAAACGGAGGTGAAGATGTCAAAATTGAGAGGTTATGATGTTGGAATTATTTTTTGCCAAATGTACTAAAAAGCTGACGTGAAGACACGCCAAATAACCAAATAAACATAAAGACAACGTAAAACCGTATATTATAAATTTTTCTCTCAAATAAATATAAAAATTATCTCTATTTTTCACGAATTTTTCCTTGACTACCAATTGAAAACGCTTCTGTGGGAAGTCTGTACATTTTTTTGCTAATTTTTACACTCCTTAACCTGCTTGCCCCTCTTTTTTTTACGAAATAACCCAGAGCAATTGAAGTAAGTTGAAGATGACTGGGGATCTTTGAAAGTTTTTTTCTTTTTGAGTCACCCATATTCTCTGCAAATTCCCAACAGACGATAAAAGAAATCCCAGAAATGAAGTTATTGCATAAAATAAATAAAAAAATAATCATTTGGTGTCTTGAGTGTTCATGACTTTATTTTATCACAAATTTTCGACAAAAATAAACCGTTTTCCTGGTAGGATATTTCGCCCTGTTAATGCGTAGAAACGTCATTGCGGCAAAAACATGTTGGTGTCCTCGGTGGTCTTTCGTCTTCATATCTGTGTGTAATGTGACTTTGCGGTAATGAGAAAAATAAATTTGCACTTGTCCACAGATTTATTTTTAACGTACAATGCGTTTTATTTCATCGAACCATGTTCAGGTACAAGACCTTGTTGTACCTGACGATGGCTCGATGTACTGAAACGCGTTGTACGTTACAAATGAATCAGTGGAAAAGTGCAAATTTATTTTTCTCAAAATGACGAACTTCCATCACACCTCGCCTGAATCTGTAGAATATATGACTTTGCGGTATTGGTTAAGAGTTGCCTGGAGTCCTCAAATTTACCTCTGGAGAAACTCTGTCCTAAAAAGACGCGGTCTTAATGCCACTCGTCAAAAAAAAAAGTTGAGGCCATCAGGAGAATTTCCAGTCTAATGTCACTAATGTTCAAGCACCACACATCATTAAATACGACGGTGTTTAACCGATAATACCAACGGTGAAGAAACCAGATGACTATTTACATAATTACGCTCCCGGATGTCGAGAAGTCTCTTACATTCGATATTCGAGAATGAAAGTGAGTTCACGTTGATATAAACCTCAGTCCTTTCGACCTGTTTAGTCACTCTTCTTTTCGTTTTATTGAAATTATGATGAAATTTCTGATTTTTAACCCAAATTCCAGACTGGATCGAAGCAAGTTCTTGCATTTTTTCAAAGATTTTCTCAATCCACTTTTCCGATAACAGTTCTAGTGAAAGACTGAAATTTTTTTCAACCTACCTCAGCGACCACGTATTTTCCCGTCATACTGTTTTTTTTGCCGTTAACTAAAAATGAATTTCATCTCATCTTTTTTTGTTGTATTTGTTTTAAACTTTAAGCGTTTGCAATAAAAAACATTATTTTACATTATGAAATGATAAGTTGCGATAAATGCGTAAAATTAATGATTTTAAAGAACTCATTACATGTGGGCAGTGTGCATGGATTAATTTGGGTAAGTTTTCGTATTTTTTTCAACACAATCTCCTTTTAGTTTTATCAGTATTCTCCTCTCTATTCTCCTCAGTCTTCCTCAGCATCTAATTGCCTCTCTCAATATAATATCTTACTTTCACTGGTGTATTCCAATTTCTCTCAACCTTCTCCATCACTTTAGCTTCACCGTTGGTTTTCCTTTCCTTCAATACTATTTTTTCAATTCTTTTCCATCCCTACACGTGAAAGATCTTTAATCGACACTTATTCTCCTATCTCAAGGGTGAAGTACTATTCTGTAATTCACCAAGAAGTGAAGAATGATCTGAGGCTTTCCTGGCGAATACTGTGGATGAAGGCTTCTCGGGTTTCGCACCAGGTCAGGTTGGGTAGCACCAACGTTTCGACAGCTAACTCCGCCATCGTCTTCAGGGTGAAGTCTTCACCCTGAAGACGATGGCGGAGTTAGCTGTCGAAACGTTGGTGCTACCCAACCTGACCTGGTGCGAAGCCCGAGAAGCCTTCATCCACACCAAAAAGTGATTTTATTCCTATGGCTGACTGGGTAGACAACGCCTTATTCACGGCAAATGTGAATGATTTAATGAGTTTCTCACCTACTTTCACTCAAATTTACCAACCATTGCCACAAACCTCGCTTATCATTCCCTCCACGCATAAATGTAAAATAAAACTTATATTTCTGTAGTCCTTTCTTTTTGCTGCTTTGACCTTTTTTTGGGATAGGTTTCACCACTGATCTCGCCAAGTCTTCGAGTCTAGTTCTTATCTCATAAATACTGAAAATTGACCAATAAACACTCATTATTATCCGTTTTTATGTATTCTTGAATAGTTCTGCAGGGCTAGTATACAATCGCACATTCGTCTTTGATTTAATTTCCTTTATGTCATTTCTATCTTGTGGTCAAGTATTGCTTATCCTAGGCTATTTATCCAAATAATATTAATTTTTACATAGATAACCAATGGTCTATTATCCATATCATATCTATTTCTATATATATTCCTCTAAATTTTCTTTTCCATTTTGAAAAAGAATATCTTCTTCTAAGATTTGTATTTTATCCATTGCTTTATCTCTAAGAGTGCAAACAGAATTTCCTCTTTCTTATCTAGACAGTTTATTCACCTTTCACTATACGAGTAGCAATTTCATCATATCTCTGCAAACTCTCCATATCCTCTTTCTGCTCTTTCCACCGTGTTTCCTTAGCCCTATTAGATTCTCACGCACATATTGTTATAATATATGAAAACGTTAATGCTCGATATAAATTTAAAAAATAAATTTTATGCTTCCTGTAATAAATAGTAGCGTAGTGGCCCAGTCAGCAGAAAGCTGGACAACTGACTGGAAGACCTGGTTTCAGTTCCAGGTGACGCCTCTGGGCACCCTCAGTGTCACGCAAACTTTGTGATCTTTATTAGTATCAGATATTCCTGGAAAAAACACTAGCGTCACTGGGAAAGGAATTGACTCTCGTCATTACCCTGAACATAAGTGAATTTCTGACATCGTTATTCAGGGCTAAGCATTAAGGTCTACATCTGTGCCTGTATGCTCATCTATGCTGAAACCATCGTTCGGAGTTTCGCTGTAGTTGACTTTTGTAGAATTAATTAATCATATCATTAATGATAGTTATTATGTTTAGTATTTCATAGTATGCAAGTAAATTAATGTAAATATGCGTACATTCGTATAATGTATTTATATTAATGACATTTTACTAGGTTGTAATCGAATTAGGAAAAATATCATCATTCAAATATAATTATCTGCCTTTCTGAAATTTAAAGTGTTCATCTGCGTAGCTTTCCCTTGTTCGTGCTTGAATACAGCTTTGTGACCCGATTAATTCCCTGGGTTAACGCCCTTACCAAACTAACTAAACCACAGGTTACGGGTTCGTGTCCCGCCTCGGGCACGAACCTTACCGTCATCACGTAATGGAATTTTTATTGCAAAGTATACGTTTTCGGACCAGCTATCGAATGGGAAAATGTCGTTTCTTACTAGAGGACAAGAATAATTTCAAATCTGCTTTATTCTAGCGAAACAGAGATTCCAAAAATACAATTTAAAGGCGGAAATACCCCAAGTATCGACAGCGATCAAAATTTGACCACGATGAAAGACCAACTCATTGCAGAACAGAGAAAAATAGGAAACTCAATTGCAGAAGAAGAAACTTCAAGGAAAAACGACATCGATTGGCCTAGCAAAAGCCTTAACGATTTAAATAAGCTCTTATAGTTAGTGCCAAAGACTTTCACACAACACTAGTTTCAAATGCATAAGAATTATATTCAAATCCAGCTGAACATCCTAAAAAATCCTCATTGGCGTTTTTATTCGTTATTTGGGTTTGGGTTGCTGATAAACTCTTGGGTTAAATTACCGAAGATTATTGTTATATGTTTTTTTAGTACACCGGTTAGTTTGAGTTCCAGTTACATGCTTTCTAATGGAAAGACTCTGTGTACCCAATGAAATGAAGCGGTTTTGGCGAATGAATTAATTGTGATGGTGTGCGTGTCGAAAGAATATGTAATAATTTTCATACAAAAGCAGGAGAATATATCAATACCTTTTGAAAAATAACCAATACAAGAGTCACTTCGCAAAAATACATCCTCCGACCACTATAATGATTTTCAAATTAATTCACTGCATTTTTCAGCTAACCCATGCGAGCGCGGCGTTTTAGAATTTCAAAAAAGAGGGCGTGGCGGTGATGTTTTTTTGTTCACGTAAAAGAGTGTTTTGTTTCCATGGAATTTCCTCCATGATTTCAGCTATGACGAAATGGTTCCCTGTTTCTTAATCACGTTTGTCCCCCTCTCCTGCTTTTACTTGACCTTTCTCCTCTTGTTCCCTTGCCCTCCACCCTTCTTTCCATCCTGCCAAGATGTACTCCTGTAGAGAGGTCGATTTTCTGTTTCACTACGCCTATTTTACGGCACCTGAAACGTATTCATCTTTTTTTGTTGTTGTAATTCCTTCTAAAGTTTTATTAACTCATCCAACTGCTTTAGCATACCGCATTGTTTCGTAAGAACTCGTTTTCCTTTCAAAATATGCTGCATGCTGAAACTCTATATGATTGAGAATGGAATAATTTGAAGGGAGAGAATCAATCAAGTGTAAGACAAATGAGAAGACATTAAAAAAATCATCATATGCATAGTGACCGAATAGAAAGTATAAAGAAGGAGAGCATGTCGGAGTAAGCAATCAATTAAAACGGGGTCCGTATTGCAAAATTAATATATGATGATAGCATTACAGAAAATAATACATCTACAAAAGTGGTAGTAGATAAAGTATTATCCGGATTTTCTTTTAACTCATATTTTGTCAAGAAAATTCCCGGAATTCTGGATAAGAAACTAATGCTTTGGAGCAGAGGCCTATTCACCACATAGGAAATTGGACGCATCTGATTAAAATACAGTATTTAGCGTCACCACACCCCGTCTCGCAAATGCTGAGATAATTATCAAAGAAAAAGAAGCAGTTGGAAGAATTATATTTAAATAATTATCAATTAGAAGTGCATGTAATTATATATACACACAAATTTATATTTATAAGGTTCCTATTGATTGGAAAACGGCTAACTTAACATCTATTTTTCGAAACGGGGACTATGAAGAACCTAGTAATTACAGACCTATTCCTTTCGAATCAATATATGCAAGGTTATGAAATATATAATTGCTGGTTGAATGTGAAGCGCAATGATAGTCATGAGTTATTGATGAAAAACTATCATGGCTTCCGAAAAGGTAAATCCTGCAAGGAACAACTTGCACTTTTTGTTCATGATATATTTGGTTCGGGAGAGAGCATTATTCCAGTGGACGCGATTTTTCTAGATTTTTAGAAAACTCTCGACAAAGTATCTCATAGTAATCCAATCTAATTCTAAAAGCTTATAGCATAGATGAAATTATCCTGGGTTTGGTTAATTATTTTAAATGGTAGTGTACAAAGTGTTATCATAGTTCGAGTTTACTCAATTTCAGTAAAAGTCACTTCAGGGGTGCTCTCCAGGGAACAATTATGGAACCTCTTTTATTCCTTCTTTACTTAAACTACATTGACTCTGTAATTATTAATAAAATACGTTTATTTTCCGGCAATGCAGTAATTTACAGAGATATGCGCAGTCCTCTAACTCAAATTGGCAGACGACAGATACTTCCGTACTAAAGAGGAGGAAATTGAATGATACAATACAAAATTTAAATATTAATATATTGTAGAAATATTGTACTATGAGAATATTTCAGCAGTATATTAATATTTTCAATTGTTCAATATTTATACAATATCTCCTCCTTTGAAATGTTATTTAGATTTTAACGTCAATCCAAATAGTCTATGGGTTTCTTGAATGAATCTGGATTGTTTGCCGAATGGGATTGTGTGCGCTGTGGAGTAGCTAGTTTTGTAAAACGTTATTATGACAAACTGAGTCGCGTATCAAAACTATTAGAGGATCTGGGTTGGGAGTCACTCATGGACCGAAGGTTAAATTACAAATTAAATACCTTGTATAAATTGGAAGGATATCTAATTAGCATTTATGTTGAAAATGTATTATTAGCTCCATCGTATTACGGTAGCAGAGATAATGTGAATAAAATTAGAGAGATTTCGTGTAAAACTGATGGATTTAATATGCCATTTTTCTCAGGAACGATAAGGGATCAGTGTAATGTTATACAAACGCCCCAGGAGGGAAAAGTATTTTGGTTTAAAAGAATCCTGGTGTGTAATCACCCTCTGCCACACACCCTGGAAGTGGATTGCAGGGTGGTCTATTAGTAAATAAAAAGGACACAATGGATACATTGCATAATATGAATGAAATTAATAAAATAAAAATAATTCTGTCGTCATTAGTGGTCGTATTTGATCAACTCAATATTTCATTTTATTTTATTTCTTTTAAAATAAACTCAATAAACGTGACATATATTTAGCAATTTCTCAAATATTACAACCGTGAAACAGAAAATGAAAAAAAATTATACGTGCAGTTTCACTTCCCACGTGAATATTCCGGAAAAGAGTTTCGCCGAAATTCTCTCTCTCTCATCACGGGCACACTGTGTACTTAATGGGCTCCTAATAACCGACTGGGAATCATGCATACAGAAACATACATGTCCTACTTTGCGGTTTTTTAAGCGTATTGCGAAAAAACTACTTTAGTCTGATGTAATTTTATAATATTTTTTCTCCCCCATCCTAACCAAAAATCTCTTATTACTCAATACAAAGATAGATTATTTTGTTGTAATTGGTTCACGAAAGGTGTCCATAGGGAAAGCTTTTTCCTCACATATATGTCAGCATTCATCTGAATAACCGCATTATTCCTGTGACATTATCAAAATTATTTCGCGTACAACAGCACAAGGAAGGTATTGAGTAAGGTGATATAATTTTTTTGCCTTTAAAGCGTGTTCCTCATATCCTCTCTAGGTCATTTCCTTAGACGAAAATGAACATACTAGTGGGATCAATAAGGGAAGGTTTACGCAAGCATAAGAATAAGTGTTGGTGACCGGAACAACGAGTAAAGATGTAAATAAACTTCAACAGAATCAGGCGAGATGAAGTGGAACTCTGTCATTATGAGAAAAACGAATTTGCACTTTTCCACAGGTTTATTGGTAACGTACAATACGTTTGGGTTCACAGAACGATCTTCATGTACAATACAGCTCAAATAGTGAATTCATACGTGCTTATTCCCCCCCCCCTTATGCCCCCCCTCCTTTTACCTGTCCATTTCTTTGGTTCCTCAGTTGTATTTGGGTTTTCCATCTTTCATCTCTACGTCCCCGAACACCGAACTCCTCACTCAAAGGATAAATCAAGTGAGGGCTTCAGAAATAATAATTTGACTTATAGTTTGATATCCCACGCAGCCAAAGTTGTTCTCAGGATCATAAACAAAAGGATAGAGAGTAGGGCAAATGATTACTCAGGGGATGATCAGTTTGGGTTTAGGAAGGGGAGAGGTACGCGTGATGCCATTGCAGTAATGAGATTATTAATCGAGAGGAATATAGAACACAACCAGGAGGTATTTGCCTGTTTCGTAGAATTCGAAAAAGCGTTCGATAGAGTGAATTGGGAAAACTAATGAGTATATTGCAGAAAATAGGAATAGATTGGAGGGAAAGGAGGCTAGTCCGCAACCTGTACATGTCTCAGACTGCTCAGGTGAGGGTGGGGAACGGGGAGTCCGGTTGGGCAGTGTTAGGAAGAGGTGTAAGGCAGGGTTGCCCATTATCACCGTTGCTGTTCAACCTGTATGCAGAGGAAATGATTAAAGAGACATGGGAAGAACTGGAGGTAGGAATGAAAGTGGGCGGGGAATTCGTAAAATCAGTTAGGTTTGCTGATGACCAAGCTTTAGTTTGTCAGTCAGCCATGGGGCTGCAAGCATTGCTGAGTGAATTGGAAATGCAGTGCGACAGGTATGGGATGAGAATTAACATTAATAAAACAAAAGTAATGCGATTTTCTAGAAAGAAAAAGGCTAAGCTAAACATTAAAATAGGAGGGCGAAAACTAGAGCAGGTAGAACAGTTTACGTATCTCGGAAGTGTTTTGGACCAACACGGTCAAAGTAGTAGGGACGTGAGGAGAAGAATTGCGCTAGGCAAAGAGGCTTTCCCAAGGAGGAGGGAGTTGATGACAGGGACTTTGAGTAAGGATATTAAGAAAAGAATCTGAAAAAACTTTGATATGGAGCGTAGCTATGTACGGTGCAGAAACGTGGTCATTGACGCAGTAGGATAGACGTAGACTGGATGCTTTTGAAATGTGGGTGTGGAGAAGAATGAAGAAGGTGAAATGGACAGAGAAGAAAACAAACGAGGAAGTACTTGGTATGATGGGCGAGGACAGGGGTTTGTTGGGAGAAATCCTATGGAGGCAGGAAAAGTGGCTGAAGGGGGTATTGACCGGCAGCGGGATGTTGAAGACTGTAATAGAGAGGAGAATGTTAGGCAAACGAGGAAAGGGAGGGAACAGGATAGGGATGTTGGACGGGATGAAGGGAGGAAGAAAGTACTCAGAGCTGAAGAGGGACCTGATGTAGAGTGGGATGTTGTGTTTTGCTAGGGGTCACAGATTATTTAATTAGTAATTATGTCCATCCAAAAACCTACCTTAACCGGTAGATTACCTAATAATAATAATAATATATACACACACATATAAATACATACATACACACACGCACACCAGGACCACCATGGAGAGGAAGGCCAGCACCAAATAAATTAAAATGAAAATTTAAGGCATGGCAAGGTCGAAAAATGTTTTACGATACCCACAACGTCGAATTCCGTCCTCCATTTTCTTTCTCTTGCCGCGGCGGTGTATTTACTGCGTACCAATCCGAGAATTCTGCCTATTCATTCCTCCGACAGACCGCGGGCATTTTTCGAGCGTGGATTTTTCCCCTCCAAGAATGACCCGGGAAAATAGCACGGTGACTGCTTTAACGGGCTGTAATTAATGACTTAACCGACACGCGTCCGGGAAATCGTCTAATTGTAACATGAATATTTAACCTGTTGATTAATGGCGCCATGCCTAAAATTTCACCTTCGTCGCGTCAATCCACGCCGTTGCCCCGGCTAATTTCTAAGCTCTAATCTACCGAGTCATGGCTGGCCTCGAGAATTGAAACTAGAGACCTCCTTTCTGACCATTTGGGATCGACTCGTTCCAGTGGACTATTCAAAATTGCCGCCTCCCAATTACGCCCTTCTTGCGATTTTAATCTCGCCCTGTCATTTATGCGACAAAGCCATAAAGTCGCGTAAATTGCATTGGGAAACTATGTTTCAAAACTTTTTGGTAAGACTAAATACAGCCAATCTCATCGAGCAGCTAGTGAAATCTTTACCAGGAGTTGTCTAGCTTCGGGAAACTAACGCTGTCACCTCCCTCTTTGAATAAGGGTTTTTAATTTCAAAGATAACTGTATGAAGTTCACAGGGTTACTTAAGTCCTGACCGTTTTGAACTTACGAAAAAAATAAAGAAAAATCGAATTTTCCAAGAAAATAAAAAAATCCAAAAAGATAATTTTCCATTCAATTTCCGGTAGTCGCTGTTAGAGTTACACCTAAAACACCAACGCTATCTCTTTTTTCGCAAGACTTCCGATGTGTTTGAATTATATGTAATTAAATAAAGTAGAGCAGTTTGGACAGTAATACCTATCTTGGAAGAGTTTGGACCTAAATGATCAACGTTTCAACGACATAAGGAGAAGAATTGTGTTAGGCAAACTGATGCTCACAAGGAAGAGAGTGTTGATGACAGGGACGCTGAGTGAGGATGTTAAGAAAATGCTTGTTAAAACCTTAAAAATGAGTCTGGCTTTGAATGGCGAGGAAACATGGTCATTAGAGCACGATGATAGGCATAGATTGGAGGCTTTTGAAATAACGTGGGTTTGGGGAGGGTAAGGAAGGTAAAGTGGACCGGAAGCAAAGACAAATAATCACGTGGTATGGGGAGAGGAAGGAATTATTCGGAAACGTCCGAAGGAGGCACAAGAAAGATGGACACAGAAGGTTTTCAATGGCAATAGGACGTTGAAGACTGAGTTAGATGGGAGATCGTTAGGCAACAGATAAAGAGATTGAATTAAGATAAGCGCATGTTGGGCTAATTGAAGAGAGGGAGGAAAAGATAATAAGGGATTGAGGAAGGGTTCATAGTATCGGAGCAGAATTCCGTTCTCGGGGGAAGAGCGGAGAGGATATGTGGGGGAGGGTGAGGGGATGAGAGATAAGGGACGAATAGGAAATGGACAAGGGGGTGTGAGGGGTCTTCTCTATCTAGGTTACAGTCTATTGGATGGATTCATTGCGGTGAGTTCAGCCCGGGAGGTTTAAATGACTGAAGCACCCAAATATAGCTCGCGGGTTCTCACACCTACAGGTATACTGCTTGCGGATTCAGGAAGGGTTCCAATCACCGAAACGGAGAAGCAGAGCATCAAAAGATTGGTGGTGGGAATCAGTGTTAGTAGGGATGGCATAATATAGGAAGGTGGGAGAATTGGTGGAATGACAGCGGTTATTCATGTCGAGGGAAAGGGTGGTCGGGCATTCGCCCATGTAGAAGGCAGGGCAGAGATACAGGAGAGTCGGTTAATAATGTTTTTTGAGGTGCAGGTGGCGTCGGTTTTGTAATCGGTAGTAAGGGAGGTGGCGGGTCTTAGATGATGGCAGCATTTGCAGCGGGGGTGGTCGCATGGTGGAAAGAGATGCTCAGAAGAGACAGGGAGACCACAGGTTGTGTAGTGGACTTGAAGATGTCTCGCAAGTTCGACGGGCGTTTTAGCAAAAGGGAGGGATAATGTGGAAATAAAAGTGATGCAAACTGACTCTTATGAATAATTAGGAAGACTTCTCGGGTTAAATGTATAATTTTGTGTGTTCTAGGGAAGAAAATGATGATTAGGTTAGGGTATTTTGGGTGGTTTGGTTTTGGGGAGGAGTGTATTGGGTTGACTGCTACCCAAAGGCTTCGGCTAGTTGGATTAATTTTGATATGAGTAATTAACCAGTTAAACTGAAGTTATCGATGGACACAAGGACTAAACACTAATTGCACTTCAAAGCCTCGTATATTACGATAGTAAATACCCCAAAACTATACCATACAATCTGCTATAATTCAACTCCGTATACTTTCTACTAGAATCCATTCAGTCAAGTATCCATAATGTATCCCTCTCTTCAATTTGCTTAACTAGCGTCTCCCAATATATCAGAATATTTCACCTTTAATTTACAAAAAAACATGTTCTATGTATTATTTCTGCTTGCTCCGTATTTATTCCGTAAGTTTCCTCTTTTTTACCTATACCTATTTCTAGAATTTGTTTGTTTTCGTTTCTGTCTTATTTTTCCACTCCTCTCCATGACCATATCGAACAAAATATTCCAATATACGTTAGTACTACTGCCTCAATGACCAAGTTTCATAGCTCTAAAAATTGGTGCATAAATTTGGGTTTAGGCGGCGAAATAATTTCAACTTTTCTTATGCCTTTCAAGTGAAAAAAAATCCCATCACCATTTATTTAATATTTTAAGAGCATACCTTGTTATTTTTATAGGTGTGAACGCATTTTAGTAATATTTATAATAGATAAATGCATTCTAATTACAATTTTTATTTTGAGAAATATGCTATTGCAAATTAAGGGTTGCCATTTTTTTTTAAGGATCACCCTTAATGACCTTAAACAATATTGCATTACTGTATAGAGAGGAAGTGATTTTTTTACTATTAAACTACGGATTTCCAGCTCATTTATTAAGTTTACTGAAATAAACGGTGACGGGCTGGTGAGTTATTTTTAGAATGCCACAATTGGTCAATTTGTTACGCCTCTTTTAGTCCGCGGTCTGCGGGATAGACTATTGGAAAATATCACGATCTGAAGGAGAAAACCGGGCGAACGCCAGCGGAAGTACATAAATCACGCCCAATTCATCCGCCATTTCCTCCCAAATGGCTCCATTAGAGACCTTCGCTCGCTTTCCTTCCCACTCGTGCGCAGAGTGCTAGTGAGAAAAAATTAGCAGGCAAAAAATACTTTATGGCCATTTCCCTGGAATATATTAGAGGTACTTCATGTTTCTACTGAAATGTAACCAAATTTCAGTGCGAAGTAATCGCATTAAACTTTAGTCGTTCAAGCTAAATATACAGTAGTAATTGCCATAGTGATAGCTAGACCAAAGTAGTCAAAGCTTTATGCTCCAGTAGTTTTTATCTAGCTTTTCTAGTTAGTTTTGCTCAGTCTCTATAAGGTGTTTTTTGACTATTTAATTTAATTTTCCTGGAACGCTCCCGCGAAGGCATCATCGGGAACCTCTCGAAGACTCGTCGTCGACCTCTTCTCTGCCCTCCACGAACATCTTGTGCCACCGAAAGATCATGTTTCTGGACATGGCTGACTCCCCGTAAGCCTGGTTAATCATACCGACAGTTTCGGTAGACGATTTCCCAAGCTTTACCGCAAATTTGATGGAATAACGCTGCTCCAAAAACTTCGGCATCGCGTTCCGTGACGTGGGTCGAAGCGTGGAGGTTCGCGTTAACAGAGCTCCTCACTACACCACAGCTCAGGGCCGACTGCCTTTTTCAGCGTCGCTTGCCAACATACCCCCCTCCAATCGCAGCCCATCAGAGCGGTGCTGGGCGCGCTTGGAGCGGCGGGAAAAAATCAGTAGTCAGTACACTTATTTTCCGGACGAACCCTGTATGGATGATAAGAAAAGACTCGTAAAAACTTTGATATGGAGCGTAGCTATGTACGGCGCGGAAACGTGGTCATTGAAGCAGGAGGATAGACGTAGACTGGAGGCTTTTGAAATGTGGGTGTGGAGAAGAATGGAGACACACAACTTACGAACGACATGCAGTTAAGGGAAATCCATGTGAAGCAAAAGAACTTGAATACGTGATAATTTTTTTCCACGTCTCACATGAAGACAGACTTTCTCCTGCGTTGTAATCAAAAGGAAAGTTAGATATATCGAGGGCTAGGAAATCAGAATCGTTCAACTATCTTAATTTTTTTAAAAGAAGAGTTCAAAATTTTTTTCAAATTATGACAATACGCATTTCATAAAGTTTAGAGAGAAATAGAAGACATTTTCAAGTTGAGTGGCGTAAATATTTAATAGCAACGGAAATGACGGAGTACAGAGGAAATGAATTTACCCATGTCTTTAGGAACATGGAATAGAAGGAAAGTTATCTCGAAAGTGTTCTTAATCTTTGAAATGCTAAAAGGGGGACTTAATCTAGCAGGAAATAATGATGGACGGATGTAGGTCATTGTGAAACGATGGCAGATAAAACTTCAGTGAAGCGATTTCATATGTGTATTTCAGAAGCCGAACCCGTTTCCTTGCCGCACCATATGTGAAGAAGGTGGAATTATGATGGATTGATGTGGTTTTCATTTTTCTTATCACGAAAACGTTTCTTCGGAATGAAAAAACGTATTTTTCCTTTGTTAATAACTGCGCATTATTTCCGCAAAACCGTCTTCGTATTTTCCCATTATAAAACCAACAAGCTAAATATGCTGATTAGTTAATATGTAAAGACACGTATGATAGACCTGAGATTGAAAAAAAATATTATATTGAGGTATTACTGCCAGTCATTAAGGAATGAAATCGTCAAATATTGTCTTTGGAAAATTTTGCGTAATTCGGTGGAGGTTCAGGGATTGGAGAGAAGGAAGGAATGACGGAAAAACTCGGCGTCGACGTTTGTCTAATCTTAACAATAATAGCCGCCAAGGGGTCATACACTGTAACGTCCAATCCGACGGACGGCATGGACCACTTGAAGTGTCCTCCACATGGCACCCCGAGTAGGCATACCACTGAAAAATAATGCGAACCCGGGCCTAATTCGTACTTGGAAGCCAGTGCAAGCAGACCAACGACGTATCAACCTGTTTCCCGAATTATGAAGTACGTATATTCAATAAATTACTATATCGAGGTGTAAGTTGACCTAAGTTTACCTGAACAATCGTAGACGTGTGGGAAAAGCCTCGATTTATTTTCCGCTATTCGCATATTTTCATTTTTTCTTCACATTATTGAATAGAATCTTTATATTTCGACAGAAGGCATTAACATTTTTTCCAAATGGTGATTTTCTGGCGAGACAATTTTAGGGTATAAAAATCATTCCCCTTGCTCGGGATGTATGAATGATTTTTTTTACTCTTTGAAACTGTTGCATACTTAAATATTTATCAGGGGATTTCTCCGATAAAGTTACTGTCGTGGCTTCTCCTGCAGTTTTTTTTAAATTTTTCTTAAGACCATTTTTAGTTACATAATTTACTAAGTTTAAAATGACGCATCATTATTACCCAATATTACGGAAAAACCAGAATAAACAAACTAAAGAGACTCTCACTCATCAAATATGTATGAGCATTCGCATTAATCCAACTACTGTCGTGTTAAACTTTTTTTTGTTTCCCAAATAAACTTCGCACATTATATTTCAACCGTGCTTTCTTCTTGTGTATTCTCCTCCTATTTCCATGATTCATCTACATGAGGTAAAATCAAATGTATGATTCTCACAATACATCATCGCCAATGAACTGACCAATCATGCCGTTCGAACGGTTGATAGCGATGAAGACATATATATTATAACAGCGGACCCATTTTAACTGGTTTTATCCTTGATAATATGCATCACCCACCACAAGAAAATTGTGAAATAAAAAGATGTTTTCATCTCGTAAGTCTTCAACTCGAAAAATGTCTCCTTCCTGAATAAATCACCTTGACCATACGCAACTAGAAAGGTTTATTATAATTCTGCAGGTAGACAGTTTATTCTTTATTATTTATTACAATGATAATATATAGCCCTGTAAGAAGACGTGAGGTGGTTTTTGGAAGAAGTTCGCAATTTTCAAATTATCATGCATCTTAAGTTTATTTCTTAATGTTCTCGATGCTCAAAATTAGTTTAGTACTTAAAATTATGTCTTCATCTAGAGATAGGAAAAAATAATTCCCTGTGTAACATGATTTCAGCTTCTTAATTCTCGCAGTGTGATAGCACTACAAGGTCAGGTACTCTTTTGTGAATAGATTTAATTCAAATCAAGAAAATAATCAATCAAACCAAAAAATGAAAATAAAATAAAAAATATGTTAGATTAATCAGGTTTTAAGAAGGCAATATTGATTAAGAAGTTAAAGCGGGTCTGATATATTTGCTGTGAAGAGGTGGACGTTTAAATAAAAACTTTGGAAATATGCGACAGGATTTATTTTGTGTATAGCTGTTAAGTATTAAACGGAGAGTGGCAAACATGAGGGAGCATTTTGACTCAGTTGAGGTGCAACATAAGGAACAGGAAATGACTTTTCGTCATATTATACAAGGGTGAGTTAATAAAAAAAAATTTGAAATTACGTTTAAAATTAGAAAAATCATTTATTATTATTTCTCAAATTTTCTTTTTTTTTAGGTTCTTCTATTGCACTCAAAAGATTTAATACATCCCCGTGAATAAAGTTTTCTTTATTAATCGTCTTATTTAGGTTAAAAATTTTTTGTAATTGTGTAAAACAAACCGGTATTTATTTCATAATCAGCGATTTAAAATTATGAATGCCTTCAACAGGCTTTGAGGAAATTCTTATTTTGTAGGATTTATATTAGAGAAATGTTTCCAAATGTGTTCGATTTTCGGTAAAAATATTTAATAAATTTTTTCATTTTCAACAAAAATGTGTTTAATACTAATTTAACGTAAACCTTAATTCACGCTATGAAACTAGCGATACCTCTAGAAGGGGGAAGAAGGATAATCTTTTTCAAGAAATTTGTTTCTGAGACCTTTTAGGAATATAGTTTGAATAAATTTTTCAAGGCGTGTTATAATATCGAACATTTTAATTCAAAAGGAAGATGTGAAGTATATGATCATTGTAAATATTTCAGTTTTGGGTTTCCATACATATGCAAAAAACAAGAATAAAAAAAGGATTTTCCTTTCGGTAGCTGTTTTATCTTTCTACGAATGTAATTTCGGATTAAAAGATATGTAAATAGATTTTGAGTCTATTGGCTTGGGGTTTTGATATCTAGGGTCAGCTAGTTTTATTATTATTACGAATATTATACCATTTAATGTATGTTTCCATAGCCACAATTTTATATATTTATGTCTTTTTTTAGCCATAACTCCGATAAAATTATTGGATTCCCAAACTGCATAGGCCTATTGGGAACAAAAGATATACTTCTTTTGACCTTCAATAGAAACAGATTTTTCTTCTGTTTTTTTCGTGATAACAAAAAAACAAGCCAATCAATTTTACTTGAGAGACCATTGAATTATATAAATTTGTTCCTTTAGTGAAATATTCCCTCAGAAACTTGATGATTATTCACTATGCAGGATTAAATTAAATTTTCCTGCTTCCCCTGGAATAGGCGTCCGTCAAATGTCTTGGAAGAGCTGGAGAAATAACTTTCCCAAAAAATATACGAATTTTTTCATATTGTGTGATTAAATTAGAACATATTCGATTACCTTTCTTAGGTAATACCTTCCGTTCTACCTATTTTACCTGTAAATCCACATTGATTCAATTTTAATCAATCGTCTCCACTAATAAATAGTATATTTACTTTAGCAAAAGTTGGAAAGATAGGTAGTGCGCCTCAATTGAATCCTGATCGAAAAAACGTTTCCTTTCTACATGAAGAATTCAATAGTTAAGAATCCTTGTTCATAAATGTCATGTCCTCGTTATCACAAATGAAAATATTTTTAAGGAGTGATCGTTCTCCTAAGAAGCCTTAAGAATTGATTATTTGGGCTCTTTATACTGAAATTCAGAATTTTTACGTAACCGTAACAAATGACGTTTTTTTACTTCATGTATAGCTATGAAATTAATTTTTATATTTTGTTTATTCTCTTTCGATAAATCTTTAATTATAGTCCAAATTCAGGAGCGAATCGACGAAATCTTAGCTCTGCGTTACAGTTCAGAGAAATCGTGTTTTATAATGGCTTCAGGATTTCCGATATTAAGGAACCTTAAATTGAAATGACATGGGTCGCCACGAGGAGAGCATCTCGAGTGGTCGACTCTGTCCGTTACATGGGCCGTTAAACTTTATGATCCATTGGCGTTTTTCTTTGAAAATAGGTCAGTGCCGAATTATCGAATTTCTCTACATAGGTGGTCGAAGATACTCAATTGTCTCAATCTCGACCCAAAATAAACACAACTATGCATTTATCTATCTATCTACTCATTCCTTTAAAATCCTACCTGTACGAAGTACACCTCTTATCCCCATCCCCTTTTATGATGCAAATAACCTCAGCTGTAGGCAGCATCCTATTTTGCAAACCCATTTAAATTATATAGAGGCATCTTTTATTCAAATTTTCAATCTGTTTATCACATACACATTTTTTGATCGGTCAGTAGGCATATTTTTCGTTATTTTCAACTCTTTTTCAAATCTCTACTCTCCGTGATATCATTTTATAGCAAGCTACCACACATCCATTCATATTTCCCGTCATTCATAGTTTCCTCTAATCCACCGCTCTATCCGACCGATATCCCGTAGTTTGTCTTCCCATTCATCAAAGATGGATTTTGGCTGGTTTTTTCTAATCTACATTTTTAGACTGAAATAGGAGGAAATTCATACAAGAGGAAATCAAATCAAAGTGATTATTTAGAAGAAACTGACCAGTTCAACCCGCCTTCCCTCTTTTGTCTACTACCTTAGCGTTTTCCTTCCACCTTGAGTCATTAATAAATATACATTTCCTCTTTCCTAAATTGGAGGTTACGTGACGAAATTCCATCATTCAGATCAAGCTTTCCGCCAAAATAAGGCTCTAACAGTAAAATGTGAATGACCTAGACCACAAACGGCCTTCCGCCTTCTTCTTCGTGGAAAACAACAATTAAGTGACTGATTTTTTTTCTAATATTACGTTTGAAGGATTTTAAGTATCAATTTTGTTTCCGGATTATTGAGTTATTTTTTCGCAAGAGAGATATATAGTTTCGATCCAAATAGTATGCCACAAAAGTGATATGATAACGTTTGAATTACTATTTTTTGTCTTGAGGAAGAAAGTTATTCATGTTTTTGAAAGAGGCGGTCTAGCGTATCAGTTAGATCAGCTTTTATCATAAATAGTAGCCTTCCGGTCTTGATGTGCTTTTGAAGAGATTTTTATTGTTTTTTTTTCAAATATTGGAGACTAGAAAATGAGACGGTGAACATTTTTAAAATCTAATCACAAGATATCAATGATGAGAGACAGAGAGAATTTAACATTACATAACAATGACGGCCCAGATCCAAAAGCTTGATTGGATATAAAACTGGTACAGTTACAGTTAATCAAATTCATGCATAAATAGGGGCTAATAAACGCACAAATGCATTAAAAGAGCTGCTCCACTTCATGTTTAAAGAAGTGAGTCTGAAATTTACTATAGGAAATTACAGTAATATCATGGACAGTTCCAACACATACTCAAATCTTCTTAGCTATAATTTCAACGGTAATTTTTCTGTCATTGCAAAGAAATTCATCGATCCTCGATTCCAAAGAGAGACCAGAAACTTTGACTGGCGTTCACTTCGGGGTTCATCACCGAAACTTGTTCGGCCATTTTTACCCCGATCAACCCACTTGTAAACATTTACCAGGTTTATACAACTTTTCCCGAATCGTATCAACATTCATCATCAATATTTCAATCCTAGGATTGGTTTACTGCAGCCCGCGTCTTTCCATTCTACTACTACATTTGAATGCAAGGTTGCATATTCTAGGGAGAAAAATGTGGTGGTTTCCCGTTGCCTTCCACATCACAGTACTGCGACCAATTCCGTGAACTTCACTCTTTCCTGCAACTGAGGCAGCTGATGTCAGGCCGACCCACCCGGTCTGCGCCAACAGTGCCTAATGGTGAAACTACTGCCTATAACCTGGGTAGCTTTTATATATATATATATATATTTTTTTCAGAGGTATCTCGATCCCTACTTGAGGTGCTTTGTGGAGGGCACTTTGAGTGAGTACACCGTCCGTCGGATGGGACGTTAAACAGCGGACCCCTTGGCGCCTTTCGTAAAGAGTAGGCTAATGCCGACGCCGGGTTTCTCTCCACCCTTCATCCTTTCCTGTCCATCCTCTATGGCGCAAATGACCTTAGCTGTCGGTCGCCCCCCCTAAAAACTACTACTACTACTACTGGGTAGGTTTTTGGTCGGAGTCTATTTGTTTTCGTTGCCTCGTTCCGATATATCATTATTGTTTTTTTCAGTTAATGTGTGGTTATCTCGTCACCAAAAAACCATTAACGAAATTTTTCTAAGCCGAAATATTTTCGCCGGTAACGGGAATCGAACCAGCTACCTTCAACTCTACAGGCAGATACGATACTGTTCTACACTCGCCCCCCCCCGACATCCATCAACATTCTATTAAGTATATTCCTTGGTTTTGCACTTTCTGCGACTAAAAATCTAATAACAGAGCAGCTGTATTAAGATGCAATCTTCTAGTGAACGTGCCATGGTGAACTGAAGATTTTGAGGTTATGCCGCCATCAAATAATCAAACAGCTGATTATAGCTCACTCCAAGGTGACCAACTAACATCCCTGAAAAATGGTAAAGATTCATCTATTAGTTTATATATATACATATAAACTAATAATAAATTACCCTCATATATATATATATATATAATATAAACATACATACATGAGGGTCATTTAATATGTAAAGAGACAAATGCCCTCATTTTAAACCTAACCAATGAATCTTTAAATACGAGATACATATTTACACATTCATACAAGCACACTCGTATATACATATATACACATACAAACAAACACACGAAGACACAAATTACACACATTTTAATTAAAAGATATGACTGGTTTAAAATTCCTAATAACTATTATTATGACATTATAGATGAGAGCCGCTCTATTCGTTTCTTTAAATTAGGCCTTTTTTCAGTCACTATATCTGCTGGGTCCTTGTCTGTGTTTTCTTGCCCTCTTCATCTTAAATTACCTTTTGATAGACCATTCTGTTTAGTTTTCTTTATTGTGTTATTAATTGCCGTCTTTCCTTAGTTTTTCTTAACCCTCTTCATGAAAACTGGCATTGTATCGTCGTGATGTTTTGATCCCGTTTCGAATGTGAACCTTTTGCTATCTTTAACTTTCTTTATTCTATATTACCTTTACTAGAATTTTCCACGTATGCATTATTTGCTGGGGATTCAAAAACATAATTTTTTTCCAGTCGTGAGTATTACTTAGTTAGTAATTTAACCTTTTTAAATTTTCCTTCATTTTCCCTAACCTCTGTTCTTTTTAGATATTATCCTAATCAGCATTTTCAATTGAAGTTAGGAAATAAGGGCATATTATCATTTTAAAGGAGAGTTATTGTTCATTGCATGCATGTAATGGAAATGTAAATGTCTTAGAATTAGCAAGAAAATTTGAAGAGAGAAATATGTAAAAAAGCAGGATGAATTTTTATTTGGTTTCGTAGTTTTCGATGGCCCATTAAAATAGATAATAAAAATAGCCCACAAAGTTAATTGAGTATTATCAAATATAGAAGTGGCAATGAGGAGGAGAGAATAGTCAAGATATCTTTGATTATCCTGTTTCGTGAAGGCTTTTAGACAGTAAAGGTTTCACAAAGTGAGAGGCGAAATCGCAGGACGCAGTGTGTGAATTGGAAGGCTGGGCATCTTAAGCAAAAACTGAACGTGAACCACACGGGAGGAGAGAGAGAGAGAGAGGGGGGGGAGAGAGAGGGTGGGATTTGCAGTGAAAGGCTGCTTGAGGGTTGGTGCTTTATCGGAGGAGATTTTTATCTCGCACGCCGCGGAAAGGCGTGGGATGGACGGTGTGAGAATGAAAGTAGACTGGTAGCCGATTGTGTCAGATCTCCTGCATCTCGGCGTTGTCCCGCATTCCGATGCTGAGGCAGATGTTATTACAGTGAGTATTTCGTCACCACTCGAGAGAGGAGTGAGAGACTCTTAAAGGGGGACGTAAATGTATTGCAGTGCTAATATGTCTCTTCTTTAATACGGTGCCCGTAAATTGAATGAGGGAAGAAGGAATAACCTGCATTTCTCTGATCTATGGTCCATCCTGTGACTAGTATATTCAAATTTTATTCGTCAATTCATCACTCAATAAATTAGACGAGAGCTCTTCGGTCTAAATCATAATCTAAATAATATATAAATGTTAAAATGAATTTTTTGCTTTATTTTGGGTACACATCATGGTAAGACGGTACGGAGTATGGGTTTTTAATTTTTTGCATAAACTGGGTAAAAGTACAAACAGTTACATATGCTAGGTCAGATTTAAATATGAATACTTAACTAGAAATAATATGGCATCGTAAAAAATCGATTTTTTGAAAGCAATGGAATTATTTCAATACTCAGATGGTGGCACTTTATTCAATCAGAATTAAGATTTCAATTAATGCACTGCAATAAGGAGTGACTACTAAACTGTCACAGTTTTTCTTTAGCTATGTCATAATTTACAAATGTTTATTGTGATTTATGCCGACATCTGAACATTGTACCTTGTGAATAGGTACTGCAATAGTCCTACATTGTAAATAGCTACTGCAAAATTGTATTGTCTTGAATTATTTACTAAAGAGTAAACTTTTAAAGTGAATTAGTTCGTTTTTTTAAACTCAATATTCATTAAAGCATTTGTAGTACAAGTACGATCAATAAATCTGTTTTTACCAGAAAATGTGCAATATACTTTTATAGCGGACCCTTTACGAGCCATTGTCTTCTAGTATCATTAAATATATGACACAGGCTTGACGCATACCGCGTGAGAGGCTATCTGCGATGGAATTTTTACGATTCTGAAAATTTGAAACGGAAAATGCTGGCCAAATGAAATCGAATTTGTCCAAAGCATTTGCAAAAAAAAAACCCGTGTGCTCACAAGTGACATCGTGATTAAGAAACTGCCAACATACAAAAATAGGCTAAGGCAAGTGAAATAAAAAAACAGGTGCACAAATGAATTGATCCGATGTGAATCCGTGCATAGCCGCTATTAGAGAAGATAAATGACCTTAACATTTATGGATATTTACTTTCACTTTTGTTACATTAATCTTTGAAAAATTGCGACTCTTCCGTATGACTGTCCGAGCGTTTAAGTATCAGAGGGGCTTTTTTCAGCACCGAGGTCTCGCCAATTATTCCCAAACCAAAACACATTTGTCGTTTGGATCATTAATATAAAATTCGAGAAATGGTCGCCAGAACTAGAAGACCCAATGACTCCTTGTTCCCGTGGTCAATACGGTATACTAACTCGACTCTTAAAGTACACTGTAAATTCACTCTATCTTGTTGAGGATAACAAGGATACCACTTTCCACCCGATCCGTGAGCGCTACATTTGGGGGCCCATTTTAACTTACACACATACAAGTATATATATATATAGCAACTAACATTTACATGCATATTCTCCTGCGAATTTACCAACGGTCTACGCAGCGTTTAATCTTGTCCTCGCGTGTAATTAGAATTTCTTTACAATTTCTGTGAGGACTTTGATTGATTGAGTGATTGATAATAAGGTTTATACAGGTATTATTTAGTATTATGTATATATTTATGTATTTAATATGCAATTTATATGATGATTTTTATTTATCATTTAATTAGTTTAATATTATTATTTCTAGCTTTATATAATTACAAAGTATATTGCACGGGATCGGACATAGTTATCAAGACATCAAATATTACTTTAGGAGATTTTTCAACGGAGAAGGGCTTTATTATGAGAAACCTAAGTAAAAGCCATAGGAAACGGTAGTTTAAAACATTTACAATGGATTAACGTAGCGTTGCATGATTGCAAAACTTTTTGGGGAAAAAGAATTAAAGTGTATTCTTGGTTTTTGAGACTGTTGCACAGAGGAGGGTGGAGAAAACAAGCTTAACATATGAGAAGGCCCAGGAAAAGGCTTGAGAAAGTCCGTTCTTCAACGATAAAGACAGGAATGAAGAATGACAGAGGTTGAGTGTGATAATGAGTTGTTAAAAAGTCGTCATTGACGAGATAATGTTAACTATTTGGGGAAGAAGCCCGGAAAATAATAGGTGTTTAAGGAAGAGTAGATACCTCGTATGAGGTCTTGAAAATGGAATAGTTTACGACGGTGTTAACTATAATCCGCTTTAAACCAACCTCTAAACGCAGGAAAAACTATAATAATTAAGTATTCACCAGCCTGAAAGATGTATTTATAAGTTCTTCCACTCATCTACTTCAACATAATACCCCGAAAATCGCCGAAAGGGCGTGTGGTGGGGGGTGTCAAGTCACCAACCATGTATCGACAATCACAATCATGACATCTCCACAAAAATATCAGTTTCATTATGTACTGGAACAAAGTTAATCATACGAAAGAATATACTTCCAAATATGCAAGATTATTCAATAACAGGGTATGCGTATATTCAAATCATGCCGGATAACGTACACGTCCAATGGTAATTATTTCTTTCACGCCTACGGTCACATCTATTTTGGTCTCTAATGACCCGAGGAAAAAATATTTTAAATCTATCTAAGCTTACGTTGGTGATCTGATCTACCATAGTAAGTCTAGGCTTGAAGTATGCCTTTAACATCTTTAGATAAGTGACCTGCCTCAAATTTACCCTGTAAATTTAACTTGTATTTCAACCAACGGTCAACTGGGGGTTCTCATCGTAATTCTTTTCTTATTATTGTCGTAACACTGCTACCATGTTTATGACTACTTTTCACAAAGCTATATGCTCAATTGTACGTTGTACTTGATCTAGCTCCAAAACTATGCCTACTTCGCAAGGATCCCACTCTTTCCTGCAGCATACTACCTTGAACAAAAAGTTCCCGGAATAAGCACCGTGTGGCGCTCCCATCGTTCCGATTTGAGTTCTGTTTTTTTTGTTAAATTGGTACATCTGTTGTTGATATTCCCTTTAAATCTTAGTGTCATAACTTGACATTTGCAAAAGTTACGTAGCCAAGAGTACATCTATCTCTGTGTGTGTTGGCGATTTTTTACAATTGCAGAAATGGATTTAAATTTGCAACAACGAACTTGTATTAAATTTTGCGTAAAAAACGGATTTAGTGGCGCACGGACGTTGGAAATGTTGGAAAAGTGTTTCGGCAACGATTCTCTAAAAAAAACGGTCGTTTACCAGTGGCACGAGCGGTTCAGAAGTGGTCGTGAGTCAATCGAAGATGATGAACGCAGTGGCAGACCATCGACATCGAAAGTCGGTGAAAAAATTGATAAAGTAAAAGAAATGTTGGTCAATAACCGCAAATTAACCATCAGAGAAATAGCAGAGGACTTGAACATTGCCTATGGATCCGCCCAAGACATTGTGGTTAATGATTTGGGTTTCCGTCGTGTAGCAGCAAAGTTGGTGCGCCAAAAGACCTCAATTTCATGCAAAAAAGAGACCGTGTTGACGTCGCAAAAGACATGATTTGCGAGGCTGAATCCGATCCCACATTCATCAAAAGGATCATTACTGGAGACGAGACGTGGGTTTATGAGTACGACACGCAATCCAGACATCAGGCAAGTGAATGGCGTTCACCAAATGAGCCGAGACCAAAAAAACCACGTCGTTTTCAGTCAAAAAAGAAGGCAATGCTGACGGTTTTCATGGATTACAACGGTGTAGTGCATCATGAATTTTTGCCAGAAGGCCAGACAGTAAACAAAGAGTATTATTTGGGCGTTATGAGACGTTTGCGTGAAGCAATTCGCCGAAAGAGACCAGAAATGTGGGCAGAAAACTCGTGGATTTTGCACCATGATAACGCACCGTCGCACAGTGCTATCATTATTCGTAATTTTTTGACGAAAAATGCAACAAATACCATCCAACAGCCACCGAATTCACCTGATTTGGCTCCCTGTGACTTCTTTCTGTTCAATCGAGTTAAAAAACCATTACGGGGAACGCGTTTTAGCAGCCGAGAGGAAGTAATGGAAAAATCGCAGGAAGCACTGATGGACATACCGAAAACCGACCGTAACTTTTGCAAATGTCAAGTTATGACACTAAGATTTAAAGGGAATATCAACAACAGATGTACCAATTTAACAAAAAAAACAGAACTCAAATCGGAACGATGGGAGCGCCACACGGTGATTATTCCGGGAACTTTTTGATCAAGGTAGTACTCTGGATGGACCTTCTAATGCTCTTTAATTGTATTGTTGCATGTTTGCCGTTTATATTGATAAAATTTTCCGTTTAATTTAAACTGTCAATAAAATCATGATAGTAAACTAAGAGAGATAAAGTGTAGAACAGATAGATTTAAGATTAATTTTTTCCACGAACGATAAGGGATCATAATAACATTGTCCAACCGCTGGAAGATCATACTCGGGTCAAAATTAATCTGGTGTGTAAATACATCCTGCTACACACCCTAGCGGTGGCTTGCAGGGTACTAAAATAACTAAAATAAACTACTCCACTTTCATCTTGTTTTTTGAGACCGTAAATTGTAACTCTTTGACTCACAAATGAATCAGACTTGCAAAAAAGTAGTTTGAAAAACGTTCGCTTGAACATTTTTAGTTACCTCCTAAACGAACTAAATGACTTATTTCGTAAACTTTCCAAACAGTCTTTCTCTTCGCCTTCGAGGGTTTCTCCTTTTGAAAAATCTCTGGTGCGATATACTATCCGCAGCATCACCTTCTCCTCTTCCTCCGGTCCAGGGACCCAACGTCCAACCTCGGATATGGAAGGAAAAAAAGACACGAAGGAGCTTTTTTAAATAAAAAAATATAAAACGAGGTATCCCCTCCGGCATCAGTCTCCTTCTTCTTCCTTTGCATCCCCCTCAATAATCCGACCGTCGCTCGAGGGAAACCCGTCCGGTGCGGAAGGGGGCGTTCCCAACTCCGAGATTTTCCAACTTCGCTTTTTTTCAGCGGCGCACGTGGCGGTCGATGTGTGGAACGCCAGGTAGGCGTGCTTTATCTCCCGTGTCGGGTGACTACTCTCCTTTCTCGCTGAGTTTAAGTGGGGGGGGGGAGAAGTGAGGAGGAGGGGGGGACTTTGATTTACGCAAGGAAGGTGATGGATATCTTCCGCGAATTGTCCTAAGATGGTTCACGGCACCATTTTGTCTACAGGAAACTTCAAATCACCAACGTCACATTGCCCATTCACTTTGCAAAACCAAATGATCATTTAAATTGGAACCGCTGTAGCTCCTGTTGCTTTGCGTCGAACGCAGGAAGAGGCCAACGGCTTATTAATTCGCGATCCCAATGCTTCGAACTGATGTTTTACTGGAACTATTTGAATGATGACAATTTTCTCCTTAACCTGACAAATAACAGTAATTAACTCTTTCCTACTATTGATGGCACGAGCAAATTGCTTAACAAAAACGATCATTTCAACAAAATGTCAGTCTCGTCTGTTGTCTACATGTACATGGTACCCTACAAACCACCGGGATAGATAGATAGATAGATGGCCGTCTTCATTTTGGGCCGAGATTGAGACGATGGAGTCTATTACACAACCTAACCCCTCGTCACACATTTACTATATTTAACTGACAGATATATTGCACAAATTATACATGAATAGCAATAAAATTAATGCGTATACTTTATTAGGCTAACATTCAGAAACACATTGTATAAGTTGCATAGTTAATTAATGTCTATAACGCAATGTATACAACATAAACATATACAAATACTATACATACACATACCAATATATGCAAACAGTAGTTGTAAAACAATATTCCTCGTTATATTTCGAAACATCAATACAAGGCATGATGCTCCTGCGAAAGAAAAAGGAAGGATCTCGAAATCTGTTCACATCTCTATTTCCACTGGTTGGTTTGCTGGGAAATTAGTGATTTATGAAGTGCGCGCTTGAATGATGGGAGAGATGGGGCATCATTCAAATGAAAATATGCTATGACTGCAAATGACTGGTTGTTTGTAGTTGTTCTGTGATGAGGGATAGCGAGTTCATATACGGGAAGGTGTATGACATGGGGTGTATTCACACCAGACATACACAGCACACATGTATATAATTACGTAATATGCATGAGCCACAACTACAACTACAGAAAATAAATTCAACATAAAATGAACTAATAAACACTAACCGGACTAAATAATTGTGCCATCACCGTTTATAGTAAAATCATGCAACAAGAGTGATATATTTGTAGTTAAATATGGGGTCAACTTATTTCAATATGTATTCATACACATATTGTTTGAATTGACATGCATTCATTTGTCCAGCATGTGGTTTAATTCTACCCTATGGGTGGCATCCCACGCCCACGCCCACGAGGCGGCTTGCGGAGCATTGTGCAGATGTAGAACTAGACACATACGTGTACATATATATATATATATATATATATATATATATATATATATATATACATACACATATATATATATGTATGTATATACGTCTATGTATATATATATTTTTCATACGTATATATATATACACACACACACACACACACACACATATATATATATATATATATATATATATATATTTTTTTTTTTTAAGGTAATCTACCGGTTAAGGTAGGTTTTTCGATGGACACAACTACCAAACAAATATTTTGTGGCTACTAACAAAACACAACCCTAAATTCTACTCTACACCAGGTCCCTCTTCATCTCTGAGTACTTTCTTCCGCCCTTCATCCCGTCCAACATCCCTATCCTGTTCCTTCCCTTTCCTCTTTTGCCCAACATTCTACCCTCTATCACAGTCTTCAACATCCCACTGCCGGTCAACACCCCCTTCATCCACTTTTCCTGCCTCCATAGGATTGCTCCCAACAAACCCCTCTCTTCGCCCACCACACCAAGTACTTCTTCATTTGTTTTCTTCTCTGTCCATTTCACCTTCTCCATTCTTCTCCAGACTCACATTTCAAAAGCCTCCAATCTACGTCTATCCTCCTGCTTCAATGACCACGTTTCCGCGCCGTACATAGCTACCTTCCACATCAAAGTTTTTACGAGTCTTTTCTTAACATCCTTACTCAACGTCCCGGCATCAACTCCCTCCTCCTTGTGAAAGCCCCTTTTCCCAGCGCAATTCTCCTCCTTACGACCCTACTACTTTGACTGTGTTGGTCCAAAACACTACCGAGATAAGTAAATTGTTCTACCTGCTCTAGTTTTTGCCCTCCTATTTTAATGTTAAGCTTGCCCTTTTTCTTTCTAGAAAATCGCATAACCTTTGTTTTATTAATGTTGATTCTCATCCCATACCTGTCGCACTGAATTTCCAATTCACTCAGCAATGCTTGCAGCCCCTTGGCTGACTGACAAACTAAAGCTTGGTCATCAGCAAACCTAACTGATTTTACGAATTCCCCACCCACTTTCATTCCTACCTCTAGTTCTTCCCATGACTCTTTGATCATTTCCTCTGCATACAGGTTGAACAGCAACGGTGATAATGGGCAACCCTGCCTTACACCCCTTCCTAACACTGCCCATCCTGACTCCCCGTTTCCCACCCGCACCTGAGCAGTCTGAGACATGTACAGGTTGCGGATTAGCCTCCTTTCCCTCCAATCTATTCCTATCTTCTGCAATATACTCATTAGTTTTTCCCAATTCACTCTATCAAACGCTTTTTCGAAATCTACGAAACAGGCAAATACCTCCTGGTTGTGTTCTATATTCCTCTCGATTAATAATCTCATTACTGCAATGGCATCACGCGTACCTCTCCCCTTCCTAAACCCAAACTGATCATCCCCTGAGTAATCATTTGCCCTACTCTCTCTCCTTTTGTTTATGATCCTGAGAACAACTTTAGCTGCGTGGGATATCAAACTAATTGTCCTATAGTCCTCACATGACGTGGCCTTTACCTTTTTCGGAATCGGAACTAAAACTGCTCTCACAAAGTCTTCCGGCCAGATTCCCTCCTCATAAATGCTACGGATCAGCCCATATAGCCTCTTCCTCCCACATTTTCCTAAGCATTTTAAAAGTTCCACGGGAATGTTATCTACCCCCACGGCCTTATTTAGTTTCATCTCCCTTAATGCCCTTTCTATCTCATTGTCTAGTACGCCTGGACCTAAGCTGTCTTCCTCTACGTCATTTTCTTTTTCAATGTCTAACTGTGTTGGTCTGAGTTCTTTACTATACAGTTCTTCTATATACTCCTTCCATCTCTCTTGGATTTTTCCTGCGTCAACTATTACCTTACCCGCCTTATCTCTAACTGTTAGCATAGCTCTTCCTTTCTTACTTCCCGATAACGATTTAATTTTGCTGTACAGCGCACCGATTTCACCCTTCCTCTGGAGACTTTCCATATCCTCGCACTGCGTCTTCCACCATGCGTCTTTTGCCTTATTTGTTGCCCGCCTCAATTTATTGTTCAATTCTTTGTACTTCATTTTGCCTAATTCTGTATTTATATTCTTCCATTTTCGCCGCTCATCCATCTTTGTAATCATATATATATATATATATATATATATATATATATATATATATATATATATATATATATATATATATATATATATATATACATATGCATGCGGAACTAGATTCTGATGACGACGGTCGAGCCGTAGAAACGTCATAACTATTTATGTGATTGTCCCTTCTTGTTTTAAAAATCTATATCTATGTGGCTATATATTTGTGCGTCGCCGAAGAGCGTTCTATTTCGAAGAAATTTATATAAATAAATAAATAAATAAATAAATAAATATATATATATATATATATATATTTGTATGCAAAAGAAATGATACTCTGTTTAATCCTTAGTTCATGTGAGTATCAGCTGTTATTGTCTCTAATTATTTTCGGATAAATCGAAGCCTTAAACCTATTAATTCTACAGTTTATCCCTCTAATTTTGAATGAATTTCCATAGCTTTCATAGTAACTGGGATTATTCAATTATGTGGAACATCGCAAAACTAATCGGTCTCAAATTTATCTGAGAGATTCAGTCTAAAAATTAATTTTCGGTTTTCGAGGAGATCACACCCAAAATCTTTTAGCAATTTTGTCACACTGCTATCCTTATCGCACACTCATTTGACGAATCTCGCTGTCTAATGCTCCACGCGATCTGATTCTTTCATTGAACCTTCTTCATGAGGATCCCAGATACCGGTGGCATACTCCAGGAGAGGTCTAACAAGCGAGAAGTAACATCGCTTATTCACTTTCAAAAGCTAGTTTTATTTTTGACCGACAGTCACCATTGAAATGGTTTCATTTATAACGTAGACATGCATATCCTGGTGCAGAACAAGGAGCATTCATTTCCAAGTTTATCTCATCGTATATATTAAAAATATTTTCATATTGCTTTTACATCAGCATTCTGTGTACCTTTTTTGGTATGCGTTCTGAAACATTATGTAATGAATATTTCACGGGAACTTCTCTCTTTAAGAGATCGTATTAAATTTTTACTCCGTTTGTAGAAACAATGAAACCCTTGATCTCACCCCAATTGGCATGATTACGAGAGCATTCTGAGATATTGAAAGATCTGGTGCTTTCCCGGCGTATTAGTTGGGTGAATTCTTCTCGGGTCTTCCACCGGGTCAATGGCTGCCATAGCTGCCGACGTTTCGATTCCCGACTCGGTCATCGTCATCAGGGCTGATTGCCGTTCCGCCAAAAAGTTATTCTGAGATATTATTTGAAGAGAAATATTAATTCACAAGCGTGAAATTCGGTTTCATTCTATAGAAGATAAACAATTGAACAGCTAATTATTGAAACCGAGTCAGGGGAAACCAGAACATAACTAAGGGGTATTCTTCGGGCACCTTTGAGAACATGATTTGAAAAAAATGGACGAATTTCCTGAAGAATTTCTTTCAGCTTTTTTTGCCAAGAAAATATGGTAGAGAAATAAATAAAGACAGAGGAATTTTTAAAGCAATTTTCCGAGTAATTCACAGTATTAATAGACGAGAGACTCTAAATATTATTACAATAAAAATATCATGAAATATTGGGCTTATAAAACTGAATACCAGCTATCTAAACAATATTAATTTCTAACACAATATACGTATATTAGTTTTAGCTGCTTTTTGATAATCATATTGTATAACACAAAAACATATAGCCCGCATTAGAATAGCATTTTTTATTCTCTTTACCCTCGTTGCTAATAGCAATTACCTTCGCTTATAGTCCTCCTTTATTTAGATTTGTCCAAACTCCAAAAGGAACTCAGCACAAACGAAAAATTTCGCAGAAAAAAACTAAAACTATATTAATATATTGAAGTATCAGTAAAATAGTGCAAATACCAACATAGAAGGCACAAAGATATAACAAGCAAAGGAATTTCGCTATTTGGAAATTCAAATATCACATGAATACAAATTCTAGTTTTCATTTGATATTTACTCAACAAGAAAAATGTTGAAAGAAGTATAGCCCAAGCAAAAACAGCTTTTTAAAGTCAACATGGACCTACTGACAAGCAACCAACTCCCTATGGACACCAAGAAGAGTTTTACGAAAATATTTTTTTGTGTGTTTATGGAGAGATTTGGTGGTTGCGAGGGATGGACGTTGGAGAAGCAAGAAAAATATAAAACACTCTCTGTTGAAATGTTAATTTGGGAAAAATCATGAAGTTGAAACAAATGAAAATATAAAAAACAAGTTCTAAATGAAGTAGAAGATGACATCAGCAATTTAAAGGAGGAAATCAAAGATATAAGGGCATATAGTAAGACGCAACGAGCTAATTAGTAAAGATTTTGATTGAATGATTTTTTCAGGAAAAAAGCTTGAGGTTGACTCAAGAGTTTCAGAGACTCGGGATGTTTCATGCCTTAAAAATTGCAAATCATTCCATGATATGGAGTTAGTGAGGTATAAAGAAAAATGATTGGATGGAAATCGCCTAGGCATGCTTTTGTACATTATTTATAACGGAGTTTACGGGTTAAGAAAGGTTTTTATTGGACACAAGCTATCAAATGGTGCAGCGACAATTCCCTTGTCTCTCCGAACAAAAGACAGCCGATATCCAACCTTAGAATAGGACCCTCTTCAACTCGATATACCTCCTATCTTATTCCTGCCACTTCCTCGCTTGCCCAAAATTCTCCCTTATATCACAGTCTTCAACATCCTATGGCTAAACAAAACGCTCTGCATCCATCTTTCCTGCCACTTTTTGATTTCTCACAACGATTTTCTCATCCCACATCATACCTTACACTTTCTCATTTGTTTTCTGCTCAGTCCACTTGACGCTTTTAGGTAGATAGTTATTCAAATTGTCACTTATGCATTAAGATTTTCATTACGTTATTGATGGCGTGAAAGAAGTTGGGTGGTGATAATAATCCTTGTCATATGGGAATTGCAATTGTAGTATACGAGCCATTGCCCTCAAGTATCAGGAAATATATGAAACAGGCTTGACGTATACCGCATAAGAGGCAATCTGGGTAGGCAGTTTTACAATTTTAAACATTCGAAACGGAAAATGAAACATTCAATGCACAATGACAAATTACTTTTCTTTACATCAGCTGAATTAATACCTTTTAAGTATGAGAATATCAATGCCATGAAAAAGATCTCAATGTAACGGATAGCTGTGTCGTCCCGTCATTTCCTTCAGTGTAATCTACTAGTACATTTACACTGCACCCCACAAGCCACCGCAAGAGCGTATGGTGGGGGGTGCTAAGTCACCACCCATTAAAGAGAATTAAACTTCATGCAAAACCAACAAATTCATGCAAATCTACACCCACAGAGGCAAATATGATATTCATGCGGAAACTTTTTAACGTACACTCTGGCAAATACATTTACTATGAACTAATATACACATGCACCTACAAATAAACCTTATCTCAACGCAACGTTTAATCTTGTCCTGACTTGTTAATGGAATGTCTTTAATCTTTCTCTAGTGACTTTAGTTTCTTACTATAATGGTTCCTGATTGTCCGGGGAAAGGACGAGTATTTATATCTATCTACACTGGAATCAATCTCCCTTATTTTATCTATGTGGTCTGATCTGCCAGAGTAGAGTGGGGCCATAATAATTCCTTTAGTGTCATTTTTAAACTCGCTTGTTCTGAATTTTTCTAAAGTGTAAGTCTCAATCGTTCTCTTCGTAACTCAAGTGGCTCCCAGCCCCATACCCATAAAAGGCCTGTCACACTCGTCTTCTTATCGTAAGAGTTTTTTACGGATCTGGCTGATTTTCTCTCGACTTTATCTAATTCTTTTTGCCAAACTTTCTCCCAAGGATCCCAAATACCTGCGGCATATTCCAAATGAGGCCTAATTATAGCAAAATAACATCTCTCTTTTACTTTCTCATTACATTTCCCCGTCATCTGTTTAGTGATACCGAGTTTCTTTAAAGCAGATCCGCATATTGTCCTGATATAAGATCTATAAGGCCTGAGAAGACAGATTAGGCGTTGTATTAGAGCTACCCCCAAATATTTAACTTGATTAGCCAAAGTTGGCACTGAAAGATCTATTTCGTAATTTAAGTCTTGTTCGCTACTTCCTTTGTCCCAAAATTGCACAACTGCGTATTTTCTGATATTAAGTACTGATTCCCATTCCTTGCACCAATCCTATAATGTGTCTAAGTCTCTAGAGGGTAACTCACATTCAGATGGGCCCCTAATATTCCTGCACACCGCCGTGTCGTCCGCAAATAATATGAGGCTGGTACTAACGCGTGAGCTTATGTCATTAATGCATATTAAGAATAGAAGCAGCTCCATTACACTTCCCTGTTGGACGCCTAAAGTTACTACATCCATATCTGTTGAGCACAACCCATCGATGACTACTATTTGTTTGTGATTAGATGAGAAGTCTCGAATCCAATTTTTTATGCTCCCATGGATATCATAGCATTTAAGTTTTTATAAATTACTTGTGCGTGACTTTATCGAAGGCTTTTTTGAAATCTAGGAATACTGCATCGACGGTATTTTTTTCCTATCTATGTATATAGTGAATAAAAAGACCCAATTATGTTTCGCAAGATCTGCTCTACCTAAATCCAATCCAGACTTACAATCCGACATCTTCAGTATAAAAATGGTAAATCGTAAAAAAAGCACCATAGATTTTGTAAAATCATCGAAGGGGATCTCATTTTGACGGAAAGTACTCCTTTCAAAGCCAAACCTATCTTTCCTAACATACAGGTATGCACCGCGATAAAAATTGCCCCGCGGTCATTGCAAATGCTCTCAAAAATATTTTTGGCTATTAAGTTTTGAAAATATTTCATTTAAGTGGAAATTGGGAGATTCCAATTTGAAATGACTGTTTCCGGTTTCTCAGTGTATAATTTCACGCATTTAAACGTGCCGCGCCATTGTATGCTTCATCCGATAGCATTTAATTCGATTCATGCTATTTTAAAGCATAAAATGAAATTGATCAGTGAAAAATCTCCCAATTGGAAATTATTGTAACACTGGCATTCGATCCGTGACTATCTTATTCAGTATTTTCCGTTTCTAAATCGTCAACTAATGCATGCAAGAGACCTAATTGACTCCACTAACAAACAGAAACCGTGGAAAAACTTTCCAAAACCTTGAAATCAACGAAATTTGGCAACCAAAATGATGCTTTAGACACAATTGGTAATGAATCAAGTTTTGGGATATCAATGCCTTTATAAAATTACATTGGTCAAGAGAAGAGGTAAATTGCTTCCGCGTCAGTCATAAGCTTGTGCAAGCTTTCGAAGATAATCTAATGCCGGGAACGTGACTTACTCACGGAGGTATGTAACGCAATAAAGGGTCATATTTTGAAATCCTTTTTTTTCAATAAAAACGGAAAAATTAAAAAAAATATTTTTTCCATTGCATCCCGGATTTCAATTTCACCGTGCAGTCGATTTTTCCCTGTAAAGTATATTGTCACAGAACTATCGTTCGAAGAAACCGTAGAGCGATTACCATTTGCTAAAACATTGAAGAAATGTGGCAACGACTACCAATAAGTCGAATAAATCTCATTCAGAGAATTTTAGGAAAGTCTATTCGAGCTCTTAATGCATGCTTACGAGAAATATTCTTTGATAAAATAATCCATATTTGTAAAAAGATTTTATATATTCTTTCAGTTCCAGATAAGTAAGTATGAACAAGTTTTTAATACAAAATATTTGGCAAATGAATTGGAAACTATTGCAAGACAAATAGAAACGGGGATTACTTTTTAAACTAAAACGAGAAAAAGAGAAACCGATGTAAAATTTCTGAAGAATCTTTAAAACCTCGAAACCCGCATTTTCTATTATTAACAAATCCAATTTCAGTAACTTTACCGTAAAATATTACTGTATGGTAAACATAAATATTGATATCAAACTAATATATTATCAATTATAGTACTTTACTTTAATTTATAGTACCCTGGTACAATACCAATTTACTTTGAAGGATCTCAATGGAAGGATCTCAATCTTGAATACCAATTTACTTTATTAAGCAATTTTTGGTAGTTATTATGGAGCAGTTGAACCCGTTTGCGTCATTAGAGATAGGTGGGTAACTCGGTAGGAGTAGGATGTTGAGGGAATGGAGGAAGAGTGGAGAGACACCTAGCGTCGGGATTAAAATTATCCTATTATAATAACGGAATGCTCCAAGAGGTCACACAGTTTAACGCACTTCACGATGCTGTACTTAATCTTATCTTTCTTAAAGAGCTCCTCAAGCGTTCAATCACAGGTATAAGGAACACAAAAATATTGATCCAGTCTCATAAGTTCGTATTGCAATGTGTAACATGGTAAAATGTGTATGTAGAGGTTTTCCTGAATATCTGAACTACCTAAATGGCGTTTTTTTTACTCTACACCCTTGCATATCTTTTTCAAACATGAATAATTATTGTCATTATTGGAACTAATAACAGCATGGTAACAATAATCTGTGCGCAATTGCCTACTATTAATTTATCTTTTAAACTAGATTAACTGCTTATAGCTGCAAAGAAAGAATGTGAAAACAAAATAGGAAACTGAAATGAGATTTACTCGCTTTTAAAACCTCGATAGCTAATCGAAAACAAGGGTTTTTGCAGAAGAGGAGACTTCAACGCTCATTGAACGTGGGATTGCAGTTTCTCGAGAGATTGTATACTTTTTTATTCCTACATAATAAAAGGTTTTTACACTCAATTTTGGTCTCTTTAGACTGAATAATGATTAAATCTAGTAGATGTTACCGCGAGATCTGTCGAAACGCAGTCGTTTAACCTGGTTTAGACTGGGGAAAATATGATTATTATCCGCGATATTTGTGAGCACTCATGATGCCAATTTCATCTTGATTGTTTGCCAAAACATTATCTGAAGCACGGAAAAATTTCAATGGCGTAACTGTGGGAGAGTTTGAAAAGGTTCTGGGCATTCCTATCCATGAGCTTGCGGCAGTGAGATTAACATTTGCTGCTCAAAAGAGAGTCGAGGCACGAGGTACAAGTATTTTAGGGAATTTCCAAGAAATCACGCGCAAATAGCTTGACTGTTTCTCGAGGGAGGACCTGTGAGTTCTTCGAAGGATGAAAAACTGATATTGGCCAGTGATGGCCTATGAACTTACCTTGGAGGCTCCATGAGTAACCGGATACAGCCAAAGTGGCGGACAAAACCTGAAGGTCGCCCGGATTGACCCATTGGTCCCACCCGCCACTCCCCTCCGTTTCCTCTCCTTTCTGCGCCCCGCATGGCCATCTTCAATTCCTTTTTCGGCGTCGAAGCCTCTCCTCCACTGGACCAAATGGACCGTGATGGGCTTTCCTCGATTCGGAAGCCGCTCTGAGACAATATCCATTGTATATGCCACTCCCAGCCCCGTAAGCAATGAAAAAAAGATGCTGGCTTTACTCTGAGACCGAAGTATTCATATCGGTTAGTGGCATGGAGTTCAACGGGGGTAAAGAAATTCATCAATTTATCTTTGCCCAATCAATTCTAGGAAGACATCGATGATTGTAATGGCTGCCTAGGGAACGAAATATATTCGGTCCTTTTCCAGTCCTATTACAGTAAAACCGTATTATTTTCGATAAAAAATCTTTCATTTGAGCAATATTCAAAGAGACAACCGCATTAATCACGAAAGGACCCCTAAATCATCCCACGATGCGTTAACAAAATTAATCGCACAACACAGGCACCATTTACAGCCGAAAGAAATCTACGTACATGTTTAACGACTCATTTGGAGGCACTTAGTAAAATCTAATTCCCGTAAAAATTGAGGGCACTATGTCTTGCCTAGCGTCTTGTGACTAGTGGGGTCACTTTGTGACAAAGTTTCACAATGCGGATATTTGAAGTGTCACTGTAAAAATAAGTGCTAAAGGAGCATGATGCATAAAGTCGTGATTGCTGTTGTTATATTCGTAGATCTTTCTAACACCTGTGACAAGTCTTGTTTGCGGTACTATCGAAGTGATTTGAATATTTCTGTTCTAGTATTTTCTAAGGTTTAACCACATTTTTGAATTAATCTAGTATAACAATGTTTATGTATCAATTTATGATTAATTTTCAAGTTAATTATTCAAATTATAACCAAAAGTATGTTGAATATAGTTTGATAATGGTGGATTATCTTTAGGGAAAAGCAGGAATAAAATAGGCATAAGATTACCATTAAATTTTATTTATTAGAGCGATGAAATGGTACATTTTCCTGGCTCAGTCCACTTTTTTCTAAGCGTAGCAGTTCCCGAAGTCATGGTTGCATGGACGCATATGGACCTCCAAAAGCTCATAGAAACTAAATTATCTACAAAAAGATTAAGAGTTATCAAGGTAACTTGGCTGTGATCCTGGTTATTTTAATATTTAAAAAAACTATAGGGGTTATGTTTTCATATTTATGCAGCCATTGATAGAAAGGGCCACATATAAATTGTTCTAATTGTGTATTTTCAGCGAAAGGATGCAGAAATATTAATTTTTACAAAACCTATGCTTAATAATGGTTCGTTTTATTCTATTCATAATTTAAAAATTGAAATCACGATTTTAAGAAGGTTTTGAAGTATTGGAGATGTAAGAAGCAAATTATGTCTCCTTCAGTTTTTGAATTAACATCCATGATATGCTATTAAATCTGTATATAAATCTAGTAGAATTTAATCCGAAAGTATATTTTGTCCTCAAATTTCCACACAATAATGTTTTCATTAAAAACCATGTGCATAACTTCATACGAAATTTTTGTGATATATTCCACGGAATAAGATTCTCAGTTTGTAAGAGAAAGATCACGGATCTTTCTCTTACAAACAAGATCACTGAACTTTTTAATGTGCGCATTTTGTTCTAGAGTAAACATATGTTTAGAAGTTACTAATGAAATATTCCTATCTTAATATCTTGCTTTTTGAGTGGAAATGTCCATCCGATGTCCAGATGTAATATTGAACAGCTACTGCCCACTTGCATAGGAAAAAAGAAAATCATAACATCTTTGATTATACCATTTTTTATTTTTTTACTTTATTTTATCATAAAGCTCTCGATAATTACTTTAGACCATCAATATTTAATATAGAAAGAGAATATGATATAGATGAGGATAGGTTAGAACCAGACTTACTTGACAGCGAGATAGAAAGGGCGTTGAGGGAATTGAAATCAAATACAACGACTTAAGAACACACACAACTACCGCAGAATTAAAGGTGTTCAAAGGTTTAGGAATATGCGGGAGGGAGATATGGACCGATTCCTGGCATCTATGGGGAAGGAATCTGGCCGGAAGGCTTTGTGAGATCAGTGTTGTTTCCTATTCCGAAAAAGAGAAACGCTACATCATGTGGGACTACAGAACATTAAGTTTGATTTCCCACGTAGCTGAAGTTGTTCTCAGGATCATAAAAAAAATAGAGATCAGGGCAAATGATTACTTAGAAGATGATCAGTTTGGGTTCAGGGAGGGGAGAGGTACGCGCGATGCCATTGCAGTAATGAGATTATTAACCGAGAGGAATATAAAATACAATTAGGACGTATTTTCCTGTTTCGTAGTTTTCGAAAAAGCGTTTGATAGAGTGAGTTGGGAAAAACTAATGAGTATGTTGCAGAAAATAGGAATAGATTGGAGGGAAAGGAGGCTAATCCGCAACCTGTACATGTCTCACGCTGCTCAGGTGACAGTGGGGAACGAAGAGTCGAAATGGGTAGTGCTAGGAAGAGGGGTGAGGTAGGGTTGCCCATTATCACCTTTGCTGTTCATTGCAAATGTGGAGAAAATGATTAAAGAGGCATGGGAAGAATAGGATATAGAAATGAAAGTAGGAGGGGATAACATAAAATCAGTTAAGTTTGCTGATGGTCACGCTTTAGTTTATCAGTCAGCGGAGGGTATGCAATAATAGCATTCAATGTTTCAGAGTGCAATCAACTTATTACATTATACGTTAATTATGGGTGGTATATTTAGTTGCAAAATATAGAACAAGTCCGCTTTAATATATATGCAGCCAATCAAAATATCTAATCACCGCTCTTCTTTTAAGGAAGTTTTTTTAAGAGTGCAACATTCCAGATACTCCATTTAAGGATGTGACCTGGCCAATTTCGATAGTCATCCGCTTCTGTAATTGGTTCCTCCAAGGCAGCATGTTTAGCTGCACAGAGGAACCCGAACCTTGAGTGACTCTCTCAAATAAGTCCAATAGAATGTTATTCATTCAATTTTAAATTGGACCTATTACCACCAAGGTGAGTCCGATTAGTTAATGAGAGAGCAGGTTTTCGTCATTTAGTGATAGGCCAAAAGAAACATTACCCAATAATGTTTTTGGATTTATTGCTGTAGTGCCATAAACCATGTGAAACTTTTTATCTCCGATTCACTCCAAGATGTTGATTTAAGTATTGGGTCACTTCTAAGTGTCATTTCCGCCAGTTAACCTCCTTTATTGATCAATTTGGAGAACGTTTTGAATTGATCGCTTTCATCTTTCTTCACCGAAATACCTGATGGCGGAATTTTGAATGCCAAGGTCTTGTTGTTTCTACGGTCACACACACACACTCATTGACTACTTATTCTATGAGTACTATTTCCTTACTCAAGATTCATGAGACGTGATCTCAGGACCATAACCGGTTTGTAATGTGCAAAATTGATCAGGGATTGAACCACTGTTACCAGGGATTGATTCCAATGATTTTTAGAACATTTTGAAATTTGCGAAGAGATCTATGGCCTAATTTTCCATAAATATTTGCAGACAAACCAAGGTAATTAGATTTAATTTGAACTTGGATTAGCGATCAGATGTGCCGTTTAGTTTTCTGTGTCAAGTCACCCTAGGTAAACGTGAATTCTTGAAACTGGTTAAGATGAGTATCAAATCTCTGATAGTCCGTAAATCTTCGACACTCAAGTCACATAGCAAGCTAACTTGTACTTCTTAAATGTCTAGACTATCTTTTAGGGAAGGGAGGAAAGATGGATGCGGACCGTTCTGATTGGTAATGGGATGTTGATGACTTTGACAGAACGCAGGCAAGGAATGGAGAGTAATATGATAGAGATAAAGAATGGAGGAGAGTAGTATACGGAACTGAAGAAGGGTTTATTGTAGTGTGGGATGTACCTTGGCGTGTCTTGTTAAACAATGCTGCGAAACGTAGAGATTTTAAGCCTGTTTGCATTCAAAACCTACCTTAATGCTAGACTATCGGGAAAAATGATGGATTTTTCTCACTTTTTTGATTTTTTTTCTCTTAAGGTTAAGCTTCCAGCTATCTTCTGGTTTTTAAGACAGATACTAGTAATTATAATTTGGCCAGAATTTGAATGACATCCATGCATGATACTATTTTCCTAAATTTATCGAATTAATTGTTTTGCTTCTTTTGCGGTCAACTTTATATTAATTATCAAAATGGTAGCAAAACATGACTAGCGCGTGTTATATTGCTTGCTTTCGTTATTTTTATAGCAAAGTAGGTATATAATAAGCGAAATTATTTTTAGTTATTTGTCCTAGTAATTTGGCTAGAGTCCTAGTAATTACGTTGGGAAGAAATGGATTAGGGTTAATTTAAATGGAGGAACACGTTATCCCATTTTTGCCAAAATGCAATACATGTATAATCCCCCTTATTTCAAAAAGTTATACTTTTATGCCACGGTTGCTGCTAATCTTATGTATTCCTGAAATTGATCAGCTGTGTCACTCTCGACGGTTGGTTTATATCTTAGAAGCTCTGTATCCATGCTCTTTTTTATGAGTTCTAGTTGCTGTCTAGTTATTAGGGCAGGTGTCCGACAGCTAAGGTGAATTCCGCCACTAGGGATAATTGGTAAATTTGTATGAAATAGGGAAAGGGCTAAAATAAATTCGACATTAACCTATTCTACGAGCAATAAGGTACCCGCCAAGAGGCCACAAACTTTAACAGTCGATCCAGCGGACGGTGAACTCCACTGTAACTAATCTCTAAGTAGAACACCCCAAGAACGGACCGGTATGACACTCTAATAATCTGGCTACGCCAGGGATTCGAACCCAGGCCATTAGGGTAGGAAAACGGTTAGTAAACCACCATACGGTACAAATAATTCCTCTTTTTAATTGATTTTAAATGGAATTACACATTCATTTTGATGGCATTAATTTCTGCAGCACTAGCGAACTTAAGGATATAGGAATGTAATGCAAGAGACATAGAACGGGAGATGGGGAAACATTTTAAGTGTAAACGATATGTGTATGGCCAAAAGGAAGGAGATCTAACAAACAAAACATTCGCATTCTTCGGAACCTTCAAGTAAGAAACCTTGGTGCCTTAGACGTCTATTGCCAAGGTCCATTTAAGAGATGAGAGGTTGAATAATCACCTCGAAGAAAAATGGAAGGCCACGACCTAATTTCTTCCTTCTTATTTATCCAGTTATCTTTTTTCTTAAACGAATAACATTTTAACGTGGGTTTACCGGCCAAATCTCGACGAAGCCTGCGATATACGCGTCCGGCCGTTTGGATCTCCACGTAACTGTTTTCAATAACTAGTTCTTTGAGGCTTGGCTTTATGGTATTGATTCAATTTATAATGATTAAGTGTAACTTAGAAATTAAACAATGAATGCATATAATTTAACAAAGTAGAATTACAAAATTATGGTTTTTCATTTTGTAATTTCAATTTTTTTGCGTTGGTTTGCAGGTTTTAGGAAATATATAGCAAGAAGATTTCATCGATGATGAACGTACTGCTTATGTTTTGGGTCCAAGAGAAAACCTGTTACAGTAGAAAGAGAAAGTATTCCGTTCTCGGATGTGCCGAAAATTTCTAAGACTAAACTTGGGAGTGTCTCCGTTCTAAAAATGCGTTGGGAAAAACTAGAACAAAGGTCATTAGCCAGGCAAAATACATATAATACAAGGCACTATGCCAAAAAATGACTGCTCTAAACAACTATGTATATATATATATATATACACACACACACACACAAATGAAACATACATGTGTATATATTTTTTTAATTTTTACGTGTTTCTCTGCGTTTTGTTCGCTATCTCACTTCTCCGTTTAAATTATATATATACATATATATATATATATATATATATATATATATATATATATATATATAATATATATAATATATATACATAATGAACATTGCCAAATTTTTAAGCTTCATCTATCAAGACAACCTGACTTCCGACGCTACCGAAAGTCCCTCTTGAACCACTTACTTTCAGCCTCCATTCCTTCCGTCCAACATGAATCTGTCCTTTCCCTCTCCTTGCCTCGTTTGGGCTAATGTTCTACTCTCCATCACTGTCTTTAGAATCTCATTTCCAGTCAAAACGCATTCATCTTTCCTGCCTGCGATAAATTTCTCCCAACAATTCTCTATTGCCTCCTCAGAACCATGCCTAGTACTTCCTCGTTTGTTTTTCCTATCTGACAACTTCACCTTCTCCATCCTTAGCCACGGCCAAATCTCTATAAAAGCCTGAAATACACGCACATCATCTTGCTCCAAGGACCATGTTTCCGTGCTATGTAAATACATGCCATGTATCAACTTTTTCGCTAGTCTTTTTTTAATCTGCTCAGTTAACTTTCCTGACATAAACTGCTCCTCCTTGTGAAAGCTTCTTTGGCCAGCGCATTTCTTCTTCTCATATCCCTTCTACTTTGCCCATTATGGTTCAAAACGCTTGCAACATAGGTACCCTGGTCCACTTGTTCTAGTTTTGGCCTATACTTAAGCCTTTCTCCATCTCGGAAGCATCATAACCTGAGTTTCGTTTGCAATGATCCTCAGCTCTTACCCATCACATTGATTTATCAATGCGCTCAGCACTCAACATCTCTTTAGAGTTCCTAACCACCAGCCAGTCTCATTTCCTCCTCATATTTCATGAAAATACCAATCCCTTTCGGCACGTATTCGTATCCGTTCATTTTTTGTTGATTTTTGTCGCGGTGATTAACGTCTCCTTGGATGTAATATGAATTTTCTGTTGTACTTTGCGTTAGTTATAACTAAACGTCAATCATTCAATATACGATAAATATTGAGATACAGACCTAACACTGAAAATTAAAGTGGAATACACTTACTGGATATCTTAAATAAGAACTTAGAGGGCTTATTTTTAAGTAATATAATTCCTTAGTCTCGATTAAATTCTAAGAATGAAAAAGAGAAATCTCTGATGCAATCGCTTAAGATATATAGGTGGTGAGACATTTATCTCCGGGAGTATTAGTTCGACTTTTACTTTCAACCATCAGCATTAAAACCAGTTGGCATTAAAAAAATCATTTATCTTAAATGGCTTCTTTAATTTTTTTCACGGACACATGCGCCTTGACATAGGTGCCCATGACTATCTACATGTTTTTTTCGCAATTTTAGAAATTAATGTTAATATTTAAATTTTATACTTACTCGCTCTGTGTTCCATTAGATTTGGTGACAGTTGACTTTAAATCCGTGGGGCATCTTTTGAGAGAATTATTATATTCATCATGCACGATATAATATTTAAATACAAAACACAATTTAGACAATTTTCTTCATGTACAACAGTGTTATGAATTGAATAAACTTCTGGTCCTGCTAAGACAGTCAGTAATGGTTTGACGTCAGGTGCCACATTAATAAAAAAGATAGATGTAAAATGTTTCATTGGTACAACTACGTATATTCTATGCAAAGTTTTATTTCTAGCACTAGTCCCGCCCATATTTTCATCCCAAAAGTCTTTCATTTTACTTTCCAAAACATTCATTCACTGTGATATCGTTAAATCCTCATGTATTCCATTAAATATTAGAAGTATTGCCACCACAAATTTTCTTCCAACTTGATTTCAATAGTTTTTGTTATGAACATAGTTTATGTTGTTCCTCAATGATAATTTCTTTTTTTTGCGCGACACGTATGTTAAATTTGTCATTAAAATTATTTCTTATTATGAAGACATATATGCAGCGGGTGGAAAGATGAAGTTGATGATGAAAAAATGAAAGAATTGTTGAAAGATATATCTTCCATCTAGGATATTTGTATTCTTTGATCTAGCCTCTGCCATTCACTCTAGGATTATTTACCCCATGTTTCCTTAATATCAATTTAAGATTTACACACAATTGAGAAGAAATAACCAACGCTATTGTGAGCAACATGTTTAATACACTCCCGCCATTTCGATCATTCTTCTGCTGGTTTTAACCCTTATAGCATTTGAAATTATGGGCTTGCCATATGGAGAAATTAGGATATACTTCTTGTATCCGAAATCCCGGGGCCGATATAGGTTCCTAAATTTGCGGCCTCTTGCTGTCTAACGAGTTTGGAAACCCTTTAAGATAGCGTCTTCCCTAAATTCAGTCATTTAAGCGCCTAAATGATGAGTCTGAACGCTGCCTATTTCTACGGATTGAAGGGAAGTGGGAAACCATAATTGTGGGAGAGAATTTGTCTATAACAGATATAATGTAACCTATTTTCACAAATAAAATAATTATTTTACACATTTAAAAACCTGTGGCAGAGAATTAATTAAGATAACGGATTACAGAGATTAATTAAGCGTCTTTCACTGATGAGTATCGAGAAATGCAGTAATTTTGATGTGAAAATTTTCGCCTAGCCCGATAATCGAACCCAGTTCCCCTCGTATTCTGACTGAGTACTTTAAAACAATTAAGCTACAAAGACGTACTAATGTACTTTGAATTTTAAAGATCTGTGAAGGATCAAGTTAGATGATTTTTATGGCCGTTATTTCATGCAGGTGAGTATGATTTTTACACTCTACAATTTTTGCATTTTGATGTTCATCATCGGAAAACTGCGTTGAAGTTACTGTCGCCGTATCTTCCACCAAGTTTTGAATTTTTCAAAGATAAGAAACTTTGATGTTTAGAGCAGGCTTTAAACTCGTGGACCATAATGCACATTTGAAAAAAAAAACAAAAGTCAAATTAAAGATAATAACATTACCACGTAAAACATTTTGTTCAATCAAATTCCCTCTTGAGTTGTCTTTGATTTATCGGGAGGGTCCTCCAGAAAGGTTAATTTCGCAATTTTTACTAAATTAAGCTACGGATTCTGCAATTTCTCGACTATACTTTAAATGTCTAAGTATACTTTAGTAAGACAGTTTTTATATTAAATCCTTTACTTCTCAATGCGAGTAATTGCTTCTGATAATTTGCCGCCGTATTAAACGATTTAGGCAATTTTATTGCAACCGTTTGATTGGCGAATTATAAAAAAACGGCGAGTATTTAAAAGAAAGAAATGAACCGTTAAGATAGGGTGGGCGAAGGACGTAACTCAATAAAATTTTTCTTTTTTTTTCTCATTTTGATCCACTTCTTTTCCAATTAACCGCGTGACGGTCACAAGTGGGCAGTGGAATAGGTATTTGACGAGTGGGTTGAGAGTTCAACCACTAAACGAAAGCCACGGGTTCGATTCCTGGTGAATATGACACATGCTTCATCCCGAATAGATTTCCTTGGTGCCGGGCGTTTCTCATAATTTTGTACATCGAGAATCAGAAAGAAAAAAAGGAGTCGGTCCATTGAAACTGTGAATTCCACATGTCCCAATGCTCAATACGAGGCTATGCTCAACACACTATTCAAAATAACCTTCGGGCTGGTTTTTGTAAGATGAATACTGAAAAAGCCTGGAATGGTAATACTTATTACATCCCCGCGACTAAAAGAAATCTTCGAGGTACTTTTATTACTCGAGAAAAAAATGCAAGGTACACTTTATGTTCAAGATTTGCTGAAGTTCACTCTTGTGGAATTTATTGCAATTTTCCTCAACTGCGTAAGTTGATTCAGTTCTTATCCATTCATACATGACTCGTATTTTTTTAATAACCTTCCTTTAAAGCCCCTACGCATACGAGGGTAAGTCAATAGATAACTCACAAAACTGTATAGTGGCGGTAATAATCAAAGTAATTCTCTGAAATTTATTTCACTTTTCTACGCATAATCCCTGTTGTACATTCAGACACACTTATCCCATCACTTAACTACAAGTCCTTGATGGTCGGCAGCAAAGAAGTCTTTTCTTTGCTGTCACATTTAACGAGTGACCTCCGCGGCCTCTCAAATGATTTTGGGGCCCGAACAGATGAAGATCGTTAGGATCTAAGTCGGTGGACTATTTGGTGGATTTTTCAAGCATTTCCAATGATATGTTGTCCATAACAACTCCTGGCTTTGTCTTGCTAATGTTTGCGGCTTATTTATTAACTTAGTCTCGTAATATATTGAATAACATTAATCATCCTTTTTGTTTGTCTGCAGTACATGAAATACACTTGGAGTTGATATGCCATCTGGGGCTGTAAGGAAAGATTACAGAAATTGTCAAAGTGGTCACTGCTCGGGTATGTAAAAGGAATACATTACATTAGGAATTACATATCAAACTCCCATTAACATAAATCTCATGAACCGAGAAATGAGTCAGGGTTAAAAAATTCCATATTGATGAGTTTGCTGCAATAATTAATATGTCTTAACCTTGTTTTCAGCTCATGTTAATTTTTACATTTGATACAAACACTTTTGAGGAAAATTTGAGGAGAAACTCGGATATTTTTAATATAGCATAAAATAACGGGTTGCAATGCGTGGCCTATCCTTAGTCATGGAGCTATGCCAATGCCAACTTTCCATCAAGAAAATCCAGCAGTAATCGTGGAACTGCTTGATGTGAGACATAATAACCCGGATGCAGCCGATAATATTCTCAATAGAGGAAAGAAGAATCAAGTCACGGATGAGGCAGATGGAAGAGGCCACTCTAGAAGATGTTACTTTGTCTCCAACTGAGAAATGGAGCAGGAACAAGAAGGTTATAAGAGCGCATTTCCTATAGAAATGGGAACCGGAATGGGAAACATTAGAAAGGGGGAAAACAACCAGAAAATTCCCACCTAACGTGAAGGAAAGAATGAAGATCAACTTTAAAACTTACAAAGGAATAACTCAAATTTTAACAGGACAGGGGGGGGGGGTTCAGATCATACCTCAAGAAAATAGGGAGATTAGAGGAAGGGTCGTGTGAATTCATGATGAAGGAGGACACGGCAATGCACATAGTACTTTGTTGCTCAATTTATGGCGAGGAAAGACGCGAATTGGAAGATATACTTGGATATTTGCGTTACACCCAAAAATTGGGAAATATCTACACGAGGAACTGATGAGGAAAATATTGAATTGATTTATCAACAAAAGATAAAGTGGGAACGGGGAGAACGACGGAAAGGAGGGGCATGTAACTCATACCATGAAAAAAATCAATGAAATTGTATTGAGGGTTTAAAAATAAGGTATCCTAAAAAATTGAAACAATAAATTGTCCGATTCCAATCAATTGGCAAAATTATTATATCCCAAGGATTGATCTGGACCAGGGACACACCACAAAATATGTGTCCTTGTAAACAATAGCTACTTAGTTGAATTGACCTCATGCTTCAAGTCAGTACCTGGAATCAAGTAATACATTGTCTAGTAAAAAGTAACATGATTTTTAAAATTCAATGGATTCAAAAGATTTCTACTTAAAATACTGTCACGTTTCATTTTTATGTAATATTAATAAAAATAATATTCCTCGGCAAATAAGGTCCCTAATGAAAGAAAACAGTTGCCATTTTCGCATAAAAAATTTTATTTACGACCTAGGTTTCGTTGCAGCGTAAAATCTTCAGGTTTTACCAAATTACAGTTTCTTCCGGCTGTATCTTCGGCAGTAACAGAAATTGTTATATTATTTCGGGATAAACAACATGGAGCGCTTCAGAAACGGCATTTTCTATTTTATGAATTAACTTGATCAACTTTCATACGAATAATTTGTTCTTTACAAATCCTAATTAGTCGATATTTTAAACTATAATTTGAACTTACAAATTAGGATGAAGAATTATTTATTAATTATATGTATATTTGAAGGCAATAAGAGTAGAACTAATATTTTGTAGTAAAGGCATTTCTGTTATCGTTCATAATATGAAATAACAAAGTTTTATCAATACTTTTCCGACAAATCTCCACATCCATGAGATTATATATCCTAAGTACGTGTAAGTCCCTGTAGGGTACACAATTGATATTGCTAGAACAAACACCATTTTTTAAGAATTAAAGAAATTTGAAAAATTTCTTCTGGAATTTCTTGATGACATTTTTATACTTAAATATGTTGGGGCTCCAAATTACTGTAGTATGTGCAAATGTACTGCGTACTTAGAATGTTATAGAGTAAAATTTAGCTACTCTTTGAGGAATCCTAAAGTTATATGTATGCTGATGGAAGCTCAATATGTATTTTGAACCTGAAGTGATCATTACATATCATACCCAAATCTTTGGCTTGGTTTATCTTATTTAGAAATGTTGGAATAATTCAAATTGTAGAAATAATCGTGTAACCTTTAGGCATCAACATACGAAAGATAAAAATACTTTTCTGTGTTCAAAAAAAATATAATTATTATTCTACTCTTATACTTTTTCCACATCGTCTAGCAAATAATATCACAATCACTTCTTGCGTTAAACTCTAACATTTGATCTTTGAATGCTACTGTAACATAACTATTTCGTCAACCTGACACTGTTTTAACATGAATGATAGGATATGCTTAAAAAAAGGCGCACCCAGGCACATTGAAGGCTCATTGAAAACTCACTTTGTTAACTCCGGTCGCGATTTCCGTACTTTTTCACTGACAAAGTTATGTTAAAATTAGAAAATCGACTCCTGCCGGCATGAACTCTCCCAATGCCACGCAATTCTCTCCAAGAAAGTAATTTATAAACTTAATAGCCATTCTTTTGCAAAATGTTTGTTATCCGTGGCAGACTTGCCGTAAGCACTTCATGCGGGAGAGATTTCATTTTCGATTTTCGAATCGTTTCTTTCCTGAAGATAAAAATCTCTTTGGCGAGAGGTGATGGAACGTAAGTACTCAAAATAGGTGAAAGGCGGTTCCCGTGGTACACTCAAGAAGATTGAGTACGGAAGACTTTGAGAAGAGGGCTATTGGTGCAATAGGAAAGGCAACCTTTTCGGTGTGTGCTCAGTGCCTCAAACTCTAATTAATCATACTTTTAAAAAAAATACAAATGTCATGGATACGATTCTTCCTGATTTTCCCTTTTACCCTCCTTTAAAAGAATACTCGTGCGATCAATGTACGTAAGTAGGCTTGGAATTAAACATTTATTCTATGCTCATGGATGAAACATGCCTTTCATAGTTCATGCTAGAATACTAAAATGTATTCCTTATAATTCTGACCTGATAAATAGAACAAACGTTTTTTAACAAATATTAATTTCGCATTTGTTGATATTTTTCGAAGAAATTCTCGAATAAATGATAAAGCAAAGAAATGAAAACATTTAAAAACTATTTCATTTACTTTTTTAAAGCTATTTGTGGTATTTCTACGTTATATACCTTGTATTTATGTAGATTATGATAAAGTTATACGATTCATTGTCGACCGTATCAAAAAAATATCTCGATAGCTTTTTTGTGTAGATTATGTAATTTTTCTTACCATGGTGATAGTAAGAGGGTCACTCCAACAGAATATCTGATGATCTTTTCTGCCTGCGATTTTAGAATTTTTATTTAGAACAATGTTTCATTATATTTAAATGATAGATATTAACGTGATGGCTTACTATATGGAAACGATCTCTACCAATGGGTTTAAATTTGACGCATGGAATGCTTTTACACGTGTATATCTGTGGAGCTATGGCAGCGGGTGCAATGCGACTGTTCCTGGAACAGAAATCCATGTCAGGTTAATTGAGGAATAGCTCACGAACAGCACGTGGTTCTTAGTGAGGCAGTTGCAAAGGCGTCTGACCTCAGTGGGGTGACCTGAGGAAGTGGTGCCATGATGAGAAGACTATTGAGGATGTCAACGGGAAATTAATCATTCATCCCTCGAAATTGAATTGCAATTTTTGTAAAATTTAGGGTATTAAAGTACTTAGAGTCGTTTTAGATTCAATCAGGAGCTCGTTTTAATCGGTATACTATGCACTACTAACTGTATTTTAAATGAATAATTGGCACTTGGCCAATTAATGTATACCATGCATAGATTTTTAAAACATAGAAACGCAAAGAAAGGACACTCACATATGTAATTTTGACGTTTCGACACACAACCGTCATCATTAGAATGGCGTTCTCGGGGAAGAGCGGAGAGGACATGTGCGGGGGAAGGGCGAGGGAAGGAGAGGTGAGGGACCACGACCATTCCCATGGCCACAATAGATGCTACATCTCTCTATACCTCCATTCCCCACAAAGATGGCTTAGAAGCCCTGAAATATTAACTCACCCTACGACCCACACTGCACACCCCATCCACAGATTTCCTCATCGAACTGAGCCAAATCGTCTTCACCAAAAATGCTTTCCAATTTAACGACAAAATATATTTGCAAATAACTGGAACTGCAATGGGTACGCGTATGGCTCCTGTATGCGCCAATCTTTTTATGGGTAAACTTGAACAAAACTTCCTGCAACAAAAAAACCCTCAAACCACTCTTCTGGGCCCGCTATATTGATGGCATTTTCCTCCTTCGGTCCCACGGACGCGAAACATTTTCATCCTTTATTTCCTCTCTCAACTCCTCTCGGTATCTTTCACTTCTTCTTTGTCTGACTCGAATATCACTTTCTTAGATATCGACATTCACCTCCAGAACAATACGTTTTACACCTCAGTCCACATTAAACCGACCAATAACCAACTATGTCTTCACTTGAATAGCTGCCACGCATTACATACAAAACGCTCTATCCCCTTCTCACTCAAATTCCGTGGGTTCCGTCTCTGCGAAAACACCCCCTCCCAATAGAAATGCAGACCAGCTATATGACTCTCTCAGAAAATGTGGGTACCCTGAAAAACTACTGAACAGTAAAATCCTCAAACCCTCAACCCAATGCACTCCTCTCCCCAAACCAAACCTCCCAAAATGCCCTAATCTTATCACGACATTCTTTCCCGGAACACACAAATTTAAACATTTAATCTGTGACCTCTTCCCAATAATAATAACACTCAGCCTACATCACTTTTATTCCCATATTGTCCCTCTGTTTCGTTTAAACGCCCGTCGAACTTTCGAGGCACCTTCAAGTCGACAAAACTACCTGCGAGCAACCCCTTTCTCTTCTCAGCCCCTATCCCCACCATGGAACGACCCACGCTGCAAATGCTGCCGTCTTCTAAGACCCGCTACCTCCCTCACTACCAATTCCCAAACCGACGCCACCTGGACCTCAAAAAGCATTATAAACCGACTCTCCTGTAACTGCTGTCCTGCCTTCTACGTGGGCGAATGCACGACCACCCTTTCCCTCCGCATGAATAACCACCGCTCTTCCACCAAATCTCCCACCTTCCTTAATTATCCCATCCCTACTCACAATGCTTCCCACAACCAATCTTTCAATGACCGCTTCTCCGCGTCGGTGATTGAAATCCTTCCCAAATCTGCAAGTATCATGGAGGTGAGAACCTGCGAGATGGCGCATTTCTGGGTGTCCCAGTCATTTAAACGCCCCGGGCTGAACCAAGCCCACTGAATGCATCCAATAGCTGCCTATATGTCCCCTCCCACCCCCTTGTCCATTTCCTATTCGTCCCTTACCTCTCCTTCCCTCCCCCCTCCCCCGCACATTTCCTCTCAGCTCTTCCCCGTGAACGTCATTCTGATGACGAAGGTCGTGCCGTCGAAACGTCAAAACAACATATGTGAGTGTCCTTTCTTTGTGTCTCTATGTTTGTTATCTCAATTTCCTCAGTCCCTAAAACCTTCTCTGTTTGACGTTCTTCTTAATTTTTCCTATGCACATGTCCCTTGGTCTTCCTCGTGGAATCTCCCCATCTATTTTTCCTTCTATTATATTCCTAATCAACCCACTTTGCCTGAATGTTAGTCCAGTCCATCTATTTCTTCTTTGCCGTAGATTTCTCTATATGGTCCTATCCTCTTCTATATACTGCCTCGTTTCTTACTTTGTCTGTCCATTTAATCTTCAGTATTCTCCTCCAGCACCATATTTAATAGCTTCTATTCTTCGCTGGTCCACTTTTCCGATGTTCTAAGTCTCGGAACCATAGAGCGCCATGCTCCACTCGAAAGTCTTGACGAAATGCTTCCTTGTTTCCAGTCTTAGGTTAGGTGCTTTGAACACAGTCATTGCCTCTTCTTCATGAATACGTTCTTAGCTTGAGCTATTCCTCGCTTGATGTCGGACAAACGCCTTTCATCCCATGTTATGCTGCCACCCAGGAAGATGAAGGATTCCACTTACTCTAGTTTCACCCCTCAAATTGTGATATCTGCATTCAGCTTCTCTTTTCCACACACAAGGATTTTAGTTTTCTTCTTATTGATATTCATATTATATTCCCCCAGGACTTGATCCAAAGCACTTAGAATTGCCTGCAGGTCCTTTCGCATTTCTGCCACTACTACGATGTCATCTGCAAACCGGAGAACAATGAAATAAAATATCCCTGCTTTCTTACGTCTCGAAAATCTCAATGCTTTCGTATTCTTGAGGTTAATCTTCATCCCATACCTCCCGCACTTGCTCTCTTTAGCACTCCAGTAATGATTGCATTCCATTGGCTGCATGACTAAATACTACTTGATCATCTGCAAAACTAAGACTAAAAATTTTGCAACCCACATTTATTACCAGCTCATGAGCTTACCATACCAGGTTTAAAATTGCCTTCAATATAGGGTCACCTAAAAAAGTGATGTGGATTCTCTGGGAAATATAGATTTATTGATCGTAATTGTACAAATGCTTAAACTCATTCAAAATACTCTCCCTCTGCATCAATACAGTGGTGGAGACGTGTCTGCCTCGCCTGGAAAGCACACAGAAACTCCTCGAAGGGAATATCTCTCGGGAACGTTGTAACATGCTTTTTGATGTTTTCCACGGTTTCTCAATGCTTTCCTTTCAGCTCTCTCTTCAGTTGGAGAAACAGAAAAAGTGACACGGAGCCAAGTCGAGACTGTAAGGGGGCTAGGGGACTACCGGGGTGTTGCTTTTTGCCAGGAAGTTAGTGACGATGATGGACGTGTGACTGGGCACTCCATCGCGCCGTGTTATAAAGTCGAAAAGCACACTGCAAGCGGAGGCAAGTCTTTTCACTCAGACTGCCTGGAACAAACTGGTGACCAACTGCGTTGAAAGGGCAGACCCCCCACCACATTTCCCGACCGGTTTTACCGCGCTGCCATGGTTAATCGCGTCACAATAAAATCATGCGCATTGCTTTCATATTGGACCATATATGTTGAGAAGTATTGGCAATATCGGGTAATTCTACCTCGCTCTTCTTCCTATCAGTGCCCATCCCCATTCTTCCTCCACCATCCTGAATTGTTTCATATAAATGTTTCGAATAAGTCGCCCGTCACTCCAGTCTATTCCCGCAATATTTTTGCGCTATATTTCGCCAATTACAATGATTGCCTTATATTTTATGTAATGGTGCTAGTTTTTCAAAATTTTCAATCTTAAATCACTTCATTATTTTCTCCATAAATATTGAATATATGTGATATTTTTAATGGATTTACCATTTTAATTGATTACTCCACATGGGTCGATACGAAATCAGTTCTTTTCAATTGTAAGTATTGCAAACACAAAGACGTCAAGTTGGGTTATTTTTAAAAACCCCACACAACGGGAACAATACAATTTGTCTCAACTTTCTGCTTACCAGGCATGGGGAAGCTGGCATACGCTCACGAAAGTGGACGAACCTCCTTTAATGACCAGCAGGACTGTGTAAATAACAATCAGTTTAAATATTCAGGGGACGCTTCATATTCATGACGTGTTAAAAATATTTTCTTTTATCTTTAAGTAATGTACATTTAGGAATAAAACAGTAAGATATCCACCAGAAAATACTTTGCGATTGTAATTTCTCTAGTCATAGTGTAATAATGGTATGTGACAGGCTGGTGTGATTAAATTCAACCTTAGTTCCATAAATCCTGATAAATGAAACGGAATCATTAGTAATCAGTGAAATGACTATCAAATACAAGTGTACAGTTCAGAATTGTAATGAGTTAGGCTTCAAAATTAATCTTCTGTCTGCTCTCACTGTGCTTGACTGGTCCATTCCCTCGAGACATAAGGATATCTCCCGACATGCCTAATTTAACCCATTGACTAAGCAGCATACCAGCAAGGATTAATATACTTCCGGATGCACTGGTGAGGAACTTTCTACAATAATACACACATTTTAACATCAATTCGAAAGTCTGTGGTAAAGTGCTTTGCTCCTTTGATTGTTAAACGCACTTCTGATGAGTGAAATAGCTTTCACCAACATTCCGCTATGAGTGTTTGATGAATTTGCATATGAAGTGTTGAGTTAAAAATGAAGCCGCTTCCTTAGAACTTTAATATACCGCTGAAATGGATATAAGATGGACATTTTTTCATGAGTTTATCACTGGTGAAAGGGATTTATTGGAATAATAACTGTTCTCCATCGATCAATTCAACGCATTGAGGTATTGAATGTCCATAACCGCGGTATATTGATTTCAAAGTGTGATTCATGCCTTGAATTCCGTTTTTATGTCAACTAAATCGAATTTTTTCGTTAGCCTGGCCGAAATATATATTGTGGGCAAACAATAAAAAAACAGCAACCGTAAGAAGGAGAAAGCTCAAATTGGGGAGGGGAAAACAAAAGAGAATCTAGTATCGCACAATGCCGTTGTCATTTTCACCTATAACTCCTCCCAGCTCCTTTACAATAGAATAGACTCATCTCGCCTCTTTGCAGAAACATTTTCAATCATAGCATGATATCGAATTGTAAACATCATTTAAAAAAATCAACTGGTGTGGTGAATTATATAACTTATTGGATTAGAACATATTGATAATTCGATATGTGGTTGATTTAGAATGTTTGCATATTTGATGTCTAATATCGAACTATATTAATTTTATGTTGAAAAAAAGTATTACATTTCGATGGAGTAGTTTAAATACAGAAGAGCATTAGTATAAAACAATTTGTGAAATGTTTTCACTGTTAAAAATATCCACATAAAATAAAATTAATTATGGTGCATAGAACTTGAGTGGGTGTGGATTGGGGACCACTGACGGCAGGGTCCGGTTTCGATTCCGACAAACGTCTCTGAGCACCAAGCTACGTGATTTTTTCGGATACTAGATCTTCCTGGGAAATCACAGGCGGCACAGGTTTCCCTTATTACCCTGATATGAAGGATTTCACATACGGCTGGGCTTACTATTGGTTGAAGCTCCACTCTCACTTTACAAGGCGACCTTTGGGTTGGAATATAGAACTTCATTAATTACTCTTGTTAATGAGAAGTTGAAGGATGTTGCAAATAAAATTCATTAAGATCTACCGTTTTGATCCTTGCCTCCTGGCTTTAGGACTGACACCAAAATGAATTTCCACGTTTACATTGAAGAAGGTTGCAATCAGAATGTCAAGAATAAAGAATTTTGAAAACACTTTCTGAATTTGTAGTCCTTAAAGTTCACCCAATCAATTAATCATGAATGACTTAGGATCGTACCTCGCCAGTACCAATTAAAATCGACATCAAAGGTCCAATATTTTACGCTTTCTCTTATGGTAGAGTAGGAATACGACTAGAGAAATTATGTCAGAGTTGTAATTGTGTTAACATAAGAACAGTAACTACTTGCTCATAACAGCACCTACCCAACTTTTTTCAATGTTATTGGTAAATTATTTGGAAAAAAAGCAGCAGAAATCTCACGCTTGAAAAAAATGGAGCTTTAGATATAGTCAAAATAAAATTTTAGAATTTGTTTAAAAAATTCATCAGAATCTATTAAGGGTGCTTAAAAACTTTATATTTACGTAGTGTATCTGTTCACAAACAACATATAAATAGAACTTTGTTTTATTTTTCATCACTCGTCGTAAATACGTGATCTAAGGCAATAATATAGTAACTAAATCGATGGGTTCATTCAGTTACGTTCCAACCTTCACGAAATGGATTATTATTATAGATTTTCAACCGCTACTGTCACGAACATTCTCTCTGTATCTTAAATTTATTTTAAAGTCAAACCTCTGTGTATAAACCCAACAAGTTTTTGATAGACCCCGGGCCTAACTGCAGCTCAACTATCTCCAAGTACCGTCTGGCGAGAAAATAAGCATCTCAATTCTACTCTTCGTTAAAATAAACCATTTTGTAATTCGACACATTGATCTCTACCTCCCTTCCCACCCGTCTTAAACGGATAATCTTCTCGTCACTCTGCCACAGTTAATCAAAGTTTTCCCCTATGCATCACAATCTACTTCAACATCTCAATGTTAATCAATATCAAATTAAAAGAAGAAAAATTTAGTTCTCAGGAGTGGAGACTCTCGGAGCATGAATTACACCATTACACAAAGATGCAGCTTAGGCAATTCTTTAAACCGGCGATTCGGACTTGTAAAAACATTACACATGCAATCTTCAATTGATTTTATCATACACAGATGTTTACAAGGTTTACCAACGTAGAAATCCATGGAGACCAAGGAAGGAAAAAAAAAGTTAGCAAAAAGAAATAAAATAAGCATTACGTTAGGCACACGTCACCAAAAATGCGTTTAAATACGACCGATGTCAATCCCTCTCATTTTAAAACAAAACAAAATTCAGTAAAATTCATATTTTTGCATGGAAGTGATATTTTGGAAGGTTGTGGAAATATAGAGATTCTAAAACAAAAGAATGTACATGCAATAGTGCAAAAAGAAAAAAATCGATAGATGATTAATCGTGGGCACAGTACGTAAAAATGCCAATTTGAATGAACGCAAAGAGTACAAATACGAATAAAGTAACCATTAAATAAAGATGAATCATTGATTAGCAGCAGTGTACCTGCTCCATTTCTTTTCCTTTTAGTTCATTTCACTTTCTCCATCTACCTCCACAGCCACTTTATCTCAAAATCCTCCCAAAACTCTACGCCTTTCATATTGCTTCAACAGACCAAGTTTCTATGTTAAAATGAAATAATTTTGTGTGTTTATCTTTGTGTGAGAGACTACAAAATAATTTAAAAATGCATTTGTACCGAAATAATATCCTGTTCCCTTTCACCGCCGCACTGACTCAGTGAAATCAGTAACATTTCAAGTGATAACGTTAGTGGGGAGAGCCTTTCATAACTGCGCCATTGCGAGAAGGGGAACGAAAAAAGAAACGAAATGGTAATTGCGTGGGTGGTTTCCGGTCCGGGACGGGCTTATTAAGGTGTAACCTGTGGGGGGGAATGGGGGGGGGGTGGTTTTAGAGAGAAGGATTAAGAAGAGAGCCTTCCGTAACATTTGGGGATCACTCGCACCTAGACGTGCCTGCATCCCTTTGACGGGCACACTCCAATCTAACGAGGCTGGTTGGCTAACTTGACGCACGAGCACGTTCACGCGTGTATCCACGCGTGACTAATGCGACTTATCTTATACGAGCCCAAAGGAACTATGACTTTCCCAACGGTGCGCTCCGCTAGCCACCAAATGATGCGGGAACAAAAGGGGTCTCATCATAAATTTTGGGAGGTGAAATAGATTTTTTTCTCCCGGCACGTAAACCAATTCTCCACTCTGCGGAATCCAACTTTAATTGGGATCGTGAGTGAACGTCAAGACGGAAGTCGTGATCTACTATTATATACGCTCAACCAATTCATATCACGCACCGGGAATGTAATAGAATCAGGAAAGCACTCATTACCAGCACCGCAGTAATCAACCCGAAGGTTTGTTTCATAGTTGAGTTATATAGCTCACCTAGTACTAAGCTCAAAGGCGTAAAAAAGTCACACATTAGGGTGGTAAGGGTTATTAGGGTAATAAGGATTATCTGTGGTTTCCCAGCAATAAAATCTGGCACCCAAAATAATCACGCAGTTTAGTTGAAGCTGTGGTTACCCAGAAGCGTCCCCGGGAACCAAACCCGGGTCCTATAGTCAACAGCACAATTTTCTCCCATCTAGACTATCACGCCTGTATTATGAAAGTATGTGGTCTGTTAAACGTTTTTGGGACAGACAGGGATTAGGTTGTTATAGCAACTAGCTAGTTCAGTCTCCTAGTGGGGACAGCGTCAGGATACTGATCGGAGGGGACTGGGATCGAATCCCGGGTGATGCCATTGGGAATATCCCTTAAAAAACCGCAACGGAACGTATCATTTACTGGTTATTGCATCTACCTTAGAATCCTAATGGTGGCACAGGGAAAAGATATTTATCTTCTTCCATACTACCCTGAATGAGATTTAGCGATATTCGTAGTTGTTATTACGAAAGAGCAGCGAGTGCAGAAGTCTTCTTCGGCATAGTTGGGTGTACTTGTGATTTGGTAGAAAAAGCTTGTTCAGGGAACAGATGGGAACAATGGAGGGAAACTCAGAATCATTGTTTTTCTACTCGTTGAGGATGGATAAGTGAATAAGAAGGATTATTTTCCAACATAGTGTGAAGAGATTAATACAGGGATGAAATAATGTATTTTGTAAGAAATAAAATTGTTCAACGTGTAAGATGGAATAGGATAAGAAAAGAGCCAACGAAATAGGAGATCGATATATGGCAGGGCTGTCCTTATAAAGGAGTTAAGTCTTAACTTAAGCCTTTCTTTAGTTTAATCTCAGTAGTTAATATCATATCATGAAAATTCCCAAAAACGGGTACAATCCTCCTCGGTCTCCTCGGTACTTGGTTTGCGATTGTATTCTCTCTCATTACTATTGCTGGAATAGTATTTATTCTACAACATGCAGGTAGGACCTGACGATCCGAGAAAATTTATTTACATACTTATGGAATACTTGATCATATCCCAAATTATCACAAATACTTTAGCGCAGTAATAGAATAAATATTATAGTATATAGCGCAGAGATAATGGAAATTTATTACCAGACCTTCTGCAATAGTTGAGAGAGGAGGCGTAAGGGTTCTTCTGAAGTTCTTTCGAAAGTCATTTTCGTCATAACCAGTTGATAGGAAATTTGGTAGAGGAAAGATTTTTAAGGATTTTGGAAGAGCAGTGAAGAAAAAACTGTGTCAGAGTCATCCTACTCTTAGAGAAATACCCCAAGGAGTCACATAATTTAAATTATCATCTGACGGACGGCGCACCCCATTTGAATTGCTCGCCACACAGCGCCCAAAGCAGGGATAGGAAAAAAACAAAATAAAATCAGATTCTACCAGAATGCAAAACAGGGCCATCGAGGTGGGAGGCCAGTACACCCAGCCAACCGCAACCAGTGAAGGTCTTCTTTGAGACCTCGAATGGATAAAAGTGTCCCCAGCGTAGCCGATGGAATGTCTTTGGAGGCCGTGTCTGTAGAAACATGACCTAAAGGGAAAAAATTACGTTTTTTGAATTTTAATATTTTTTCGCCCAATTGATTGATTTTAGATCGTAGGTAACGAATTTTAAAAAAATGTTCTTTCTGAGACACCAAACCACGATCTCTGGCGAAAGCCTTTTTTTAGCCATTTTATCTTTTGAAAACGAATCTGAGGAGTCCAATTCAGGACCTAATGAAATTGGAGTACATTATCTCACTCTTAACCCATGAAATAACATTTTGAAATATTAGAGGACTGCATTATCAGATCTGTGGAAAGAAAAAAGTATGAAGGGGAAAGTAGACTGCATATAGGAGTTCTTGGAATCTAATTATTCCTGCTCAAACTTTAGAGGCAAAGAATCACCGCTCCTAAAGTGATAATGTACCTACTAATCGGATATTCCACAGATAAGTACAAAATTTAGATGTTCGACGCTGACTAAGGAAAGTAGTTCTTAGCCCATCGACACATTGGTAGGGGATATTAAAACGAGAAGTTGAGGTAAATTGACTTGAGAAAGCAACATAAGCCATTATTTTCCTTAGCGCAACTAGTGGATAAAATTACCCTGATGATTAGTAACCAGACACTTCGTTGTGGCTTTGCAGAGTAAGGTGTAGACGACTCTTCGACAGATTTTGTTAACTGTTTCTCCATCATATTCAAGATCATTATGGTCCATTCCTTATCTGCTCTTCTACATTCTTCCTCATTCCTCTCTCAGTTTGTCCATTTAATAATCTTCAGTATTCTCCACTTCAACGCTATTTTTCGAAGGATTATAATCTTCGCTCAGTTCACTTTTCCAAATGTACCATTTTTATGAGCCGTAAAGTGTTTTGAGCGAACTTCTTGCTTGGAGCCTCAGGTGTTCTCTGAACAAAGTATTTATATCTCTTTCACGAGAAGCTTCTTTTCTTGAAGTATTCTTTGCTTGATGTCAGTCGTGTTTCTCATACATGCCATGTTATGCTCATTAGCCCAAGTAGATGAAGGATCCCACTTGCACCTATTTCAAATTCTATCTTCCTTCATCGAGGGTGTGTATAGAGAGAACACTATTGGAAGGGCAAAGACAACGAAGGAAAAGGTTAAGCACATCTTAAGGAAGGAAAGAGTTTGGATGTATGTGGGATTCAAAAATTTTATTGTAATATGTAGTATGACGGTATTTATTGTCACGTTCGAAGGGAGTAAAGAAGCGTAGAAGTATTTTCCCCCATTACCATCAAAAGTCTAGTTAATTAAGTAATATCTACAGTTAAATTACTATTTACAGGTAATTACTTAATCAATTAACAAATTAAATACATTCGTGCTAAGTGAATCCTAATGGAATCCCTAAAATCGGTTCCGGCCGTAGCTGAGACATCCCTTCTAAATGAACCTTGACTCAGAATAAGAGAGCGCCACACAGACTGGTACGCGACTGGTCATCACAGTGTGCGTGCGTGCCTATAAATAGTCCAAGGGCCCATGTACTCATCTGTCATCCGAGATGAATGGCTACATTTTTTATGTAGCAGTGATAAAAATGTCGATCTCATTGACGAAACCCTCTCTTCATTATCTAAAAAACATTGCCCATTTAGTCATTTTTTCCAGAGCAACCTTTTTTCAGCTGGAAGGTCCAGTTCAAGGTCGTCTCTCTCCAGAGGGATGAGGCTGGATTGAGAGAAATATTAACAGAGTGACGCATCTGAATAGGATTTCAGCTTCCGCCGGTTGATATGATTCCTAGAATGCCTTAGTTCGATTTCTGAGATGGGGTTCTCATCGCGTTCAGTCCCTAATTCAAGTAGTTTGAAGTGATCCATGTGAAGAGAGGGCTAAGAATCGTGGGCATTTCCTACATCTACATCTACACATTACCTCCTTCGAGGCCTTAATCGAGTGAAAACGTCGTCCCTTTAGCTGTATTTTCATCAGGGGGAAGAAGAAGAGGTCCGGTGGTGCCAGATCGGGGGAATAGGGTGGGTTCGGCAACGTGGCAACGCCGTATTTGGCCAGGAGCTGCCGGTTGACACTCAGAATTTTCGGCACCATCTTGGCGCACACCTTGCGCATGGCCAAATCCTGTGAAATAATGCGTTGGACATTGGATGCAGACAGACCCAACTGGTCTGAAATTTCTTCACTGGTTAAGCGTCGGTCTGTGCTCAGCAGTGTCCTCACTCTGTCCACATTCGTGTCGGTTCTCGCCGTCGACGGCCGTCCGAAGCGATGGTCGTCTTCAACGAGCTCCCTACCCTCTTTAAACAACTTGTGCCACTTAAATACTGTGGAAACGCTTAAGGCAGTGTCCCCATAAGCCTGCTTGATCATATCGATGGTCTCAGTTGCCGTCTTCCCGAGTTTCGCACAAAACTTCACGGAATAAAGTTGCTCTAAATTCAGATTCATTTGATTTTTCGACGCGGACAAAAAACTTGCTTTACTAAAAACTGTGTCCTCACTCAACGACAGCCCGCAGGCGACTGAGGTTGATGCCGGTCTATTGCTATGAGCCTCCTTCACCTTACCCTGCCAGGCAGACCCCCCTCCGCCGCTCCGTTCGCGCCAGAGAAAATCAGACCTACCACTTTTGGGTGCGACCCTGTATATGTGTGTGTATGTATGTATATATATGTATGTATATATATATATATATATATATATATATATATATATATATATATATATATATATATATATATATATATATATATATATATATATATGTATACTATTTCAAAATGTTCATTTCCGCCATACGATGGTTCTTTGTATTTACATTAAAACTTATCAATGAACGAGTGAGCAATATTGTTTCAGGATAAAAAATGAAATCTTAAAACAACGTGAAATATCACGCCAAGGTACTTAGCTTGAACCTACAAAGGTATTTCTTATTTCCGTTTTCATGGGAAATTATTATTATTCTTATTTAATAGTTGCTTTTGTATCAACAATTAGGCAAGTATTTAATGCAGTAATTATCGATTTCGTAAAAATGGTCAGTAGTCATTACCCATCAATAAGCGGTGCTAACTTTTGGGGGATCATCCAAGCGGCCAAAACCTTTTAGACATAAAAACTCAAGCCTAATAAAATTATTCCCTTCTATTCTTGAGGAATTGGGAAAAAAATTCATAAGAGTTTTCCAGCGTGTTTGAAGTGTTAAAAAGATTTATAGGCAACACCTCTCGGTCTTGCTCTGCAATAACCTGTCGGGAGTTATGTCCATTTTAAAAGTAAATCGTTTCATCATCTTTCGCTTATAAAAACGTTTTTACTCTTGAACCTTGCTACTTTATTTCCCAAACGCAGGTATCTTGACCGAGAATAATGTTGCTTCGCAATTGTATGTTAAAAAAAGCCCCATTCGGTCATCAAGAAATGAAATAATGCTCCGTAATTATTCGGACCCGGACACTTAACTGCAAATGCTTATATGTGGGTAATAACCTGCGACTTTATTATTACATGAATGACGAACCTGAATTATCTTTACATGAATGGCGATCGATATCCTCACAACCTTGCAGTAAGAATGTATACGTATATAGTTATATATATTATAGGTTTGTGTTTTATTATATATATATATTAATATATATATATATATATATATATATATATATATATATATATATATATATATATATATATATATATACATATATACACACATACACACACATTCAAACAAGAAATCCCGCCAAACGGCGAACAAATACTCATTCAATTAAGGAATTAAGCAGATCACAAGTGCAAAAATATTTCCTAGAGCGGGAATTTCTGTGATGTGTTCCGAATGCAAATTTTGAGGATTATTTCGAGAGCGCATCAATTTAGTAATTTTTTTTAAGGCTCACACATCCAACAATACCGTTAAGGTATCAATTACCACTGCTCGATCAAAGGTCGCTGTTTAAAAAAATCGATTGTGTTTTAATTTTCATTTTTGTTAAATCTGATCAATTGAATTTCCGTTTGAATTAATCCAGGAAAAATTGGTTTTTGACACACAAGCCTTTAGATTTAGAGATAAGAAAGTGAAGGATTTAGATAATTCTAGAGTTACAGAAAAGAGCGAATCAACCTCCATAAATGAGAAGTACTCGTATTAATGTGATACCCATTCAAAACTGAGGAGTACGTTCAATCAGTTGGAATGATACCATTCATGCATTAATGCTATTCCCTGTTGATCAATTTGCATTATTAGTCATAGCATTAGAAGCAAAAACATATTATCTACGTAATACTTCAAGTTCATGTCAGTGCTCTTGTAAAAACGCATTATTACTGCCTTGAATTCTTGCAATTTACTTGGAATATCAATTTACGAGAGTATACGAAATCAAGAGACGATGGAACCATCTATTAAGTACACGTTGGACTGGAGTTTAATAAATCTTTTTATCTACCCGGTGTGTAAAAAAAATGGAAAATGAAATACATGCCTATTTAAGTGTTTTTAGTTTTATCGGTGGGTCCTATCAAGTCGGTTTTTTCGTTTCCTTCATGTTATTAGAGTTGTTCTGCCATTTATTAAAACAATCATTGATTCGATTCACGGTTTCTCCCAGTCGAATCCATAACAATAGAATTCAACTATTTTAGCAAACCATTTAACACGATAGCGCGTTCAAACTTCTTTTAAATAATTAAAGTGATATATACGAAAATATATTTAAATATGCTTTTTTTATGTCGTTGTTTATTTTTAAATATTAAAAATAACCAACCAAGTAGTAGGCACACCATCTCAAGTTTCAAAGCAAAATTCCTATTTTTAGGAATGGTTAAATTGAATTCCCATGTGGTCACTGATCAAATTGTGTTTCAAAATACAAACCTCTATGGTTGAGAGAAAGAGATATGAGGAAATGACCGATTGAGATGGTTTTCCTGGTATGGAGAAGAGAGGATTATACAATTTAAAAGGTGAAGAGTTTTAATCTGAGACCCATTTAACGGACATTCCCCCTTGAGAGTAGATACTCTCGTTTGAAATATCCCTTTCCACTGGCTTCACGACAGGAGAACCATGTCTTCTGACCCACCCCTCCTCCCTCCTCCCTCCCTCTCTCATTGGGTCCTCTCAAAGGGCGAACCATGCAGACCATATAATACTAAGGGAACCTATGTTAAATATCCGAGAGAGGTCTTCGGACACACGGATAGAAGGCGAGACTGCGCAATTTTCTGGTTTTCGAGCCCACCTCAGATTCCACCAGCGACAAAGAGAAAGCAACTGACCCTTTTGCGCCAAGGAGAGGCGGTAGCACAAGATGGGATCAAACTTCTTCACCCACCAAACAAGTTGGCCGAAAGGTTTGCGGCAATACGTGTACTGACCACTTGAACATTTTTTTTCCGAACTTCAACCGACCAGGAAACAGCTTCACAATGAACTAAATTTATCGCTCGAACTCCCAAGATAAAGAATTCTACGATATATTTTATGAGATTTAAATGGACAGACTCCTTAATACCAAGAAACGAAAACAGTTCTGTACCTGGTGTTGGCTTTTTCAGCTCAAATGTTTTAACTAGCTTTATTGAAGTATGAAATATTTTTGTAAAGGTTTTTGGTGATTTCGTTCCTGGGTTTAAGATACGTGGCGCCTTTAAATATCTTAGGTACATCAATCTTTTTCTCAGGGAGTGGATAGAAATAAATGGATGCACTAAAAAAAACCGCGAGCACTCATTATAAATACAATAAGTAGATGGCTGCACCTTATAGTAAACAGAGTTCGTATAGTTGCCGCTAGAGGGAAAAGAGTTTTTAATACTTGGAATGGTGTCATTCATTGTACAAAAAACAGCGTGTAATCATATGCTTATTTCTCGACTTGCGTTGTTTGACACAACCATGTTGAAATACGCCAATTCAGAAAGAAACAGACTTAAGTGACATTATTGTGTTTTGGAAATGTGTTCGTAAAATGTTCATCCGTGGATGTTAGACGGTTTAGTAGAAGGCCGTGCTTCTTGCATCGTTTGTGACCCCGATGTCCGAATGGTAAAACTCATCCACTTTTTCCACTGTACCTTTCTGACTGGGGAATGACTTTACCTGACTGACTTGGAGAATGACCACCCTGATTCGGCTACAGAGAGCTACTTTAGTTTTAACGTAGTTTATCTTGAGATTTTACATTGACATCCTTTTCTCCATAACAAATAGCACGTATAAGGGTCGAGGTCTACTTTCTTTTTCAACAGCATGACAACGCCGTCCGAAAATCGCAATATATCCATCCTTTCTCCTTGAATTCGTACATACCCTCTTTTCTTTTCCCAGATCCCTTTAGTTGCCTTCTCAACATACACATTTAATATCAATGACGATAATTAGCAGTTCTACCTTACTAATTACTTTATTTCATCTTATTTCCTGCCTGTAACATGCAATAGGAAAGGAATATACTGAGTCACATTCGTCAATACCCTAAGGAATACTGGCTTTGAAAAAGGTGACTAATTTCCTGCGTAATATTTGCCCTCAATCATGCAACTAGAGATTATATCATTGGGTCAAGCTTCGAATGAGCAAAAAAATCATAATTTATTTTCAAGAACATCTCCGCGTGACATAAAAATGTAATTTTTTGATTTATTCAAGCAGTCGAAAAGCGTCTAAAAAATGTGTTAATTGAAGGATGAACATTTAATCATTTCTAATGAATGGTTTTCAATGTAAACATACATATTCATCTCGAAATTCGTACTGTCCCTGGTTTGAATAGTGACATTATAATGAAATAAAATTTTCATTACTTATTTACTTCGATTTTCTGTGTCCATTTTGCCGCCAAGGACATTAAACTTTCTCTGCATTTGTGTATTAATTCACACCCTTAAAACCTTGTGACGGAGTGCCCGATGTGCGCTCATGCGGTATTTCACAACTTTTCATTCCTTTTTCTCTCTTATGGTCCCTGTGAACATTCTCGGTGCAATTGAACACGACTCATAAAACCTTCAAATTGGAATGACCCGCCGAAATTTTGGAAGCGAGCGGTCAACTCGTGTCATTTGTTTTTCACGAGTCGTGGGCATCGGTTGGAGCACCAACTGGTGAGTTGACCACTATTCATTTCACTTGCGTAACTTTTTTTCGGAAAAAAACGGGAAACTGCCGGCAGTCCTCAGGACTGGAGGTGGCGCCTCTTTCCCCGCCACCCCCCCCCCCCAAAAAAAAAGAAGCCTTCGAAACATTATCATCCTCAAAAAACTAGGGTGGCAGAATTTGTTAATTCATCATTGACTGAAAGAATCTCGCCCGAATTTATTATTATAATGATTGAGGCGGCGAACGGTTGTCATGCGTCGTAACCATGGGCGACGACGAAAAGCAAGTTGGAGAGGATGTCATTGTGGAACGAGAGATTACGTCAGAATTGTCCGAAAGAAAAGAATAAAGTGCTAATAGCAGTGGCAATACGATGGTCTCGAGTCTTGGGAGATCGTTGCTAACATTCATGGCGATCGTTAGGTTGCTAAGCGTCGTTCCTTTTTACCCCCACCATCTGTTTGCACTGACTCGAGGGAATGGACAGTTGTGTGGTCGGAAGGACAGTGGACATCATCTCGTCAAACAGTAGAAATTTCAATAGTTCCCAAGTCTGGGCTCTTTTATTTACGATTTTGCTGTGTCCTCGTGAGTCTAATCAAATAAAATCTTCAAGAAGGATCGATTCTTCTCCGTAACACTTAAGTTGTCTCTGTATAATTTTCTTGGCGGTTTAAAATTCATGGTCTGAGACGCCACAAGGAATTTGTTTCAATGACAGGAGATCTTGACACTTGAGTTCATGTTCCTCTTTTGGTTTCGTGAAGTTTATGTGTCACGCTGTCAATTGCTTATATCACGAGAGCACCAATGATACCTAGCGGTGAATTTATTGAAGAATATAGTCCACTTGATATTCGGAAACGGTACGCATGGTTATGCAAAAAAACTGGAAGGTATGGCGATTATATTTTTAATACCGAGAAATGCATATTTGTATAAAAATACAAACAATCAATTTTTTATCATTGACAATGATTCTTAAGGTATCAAAGTCACTTTCAGTACATTACTATATGTAGTGCCATTTAGCTATTAAACAGGGCACAAATGTTTAGAGTAAATTTAGATGAGGGACGCAAAGGTAGACCAGAAGTAATGTTTCTCTCTGGGAGAGATGGATCCAGTTTCTTACTTTTATCATAAAAAATTGTCCTTAACAACATAGAGTTAACAAATGAGAATTGTGAAGCAAAAGTTTCGAGCGTCTTGAAACTTTTTATTTCTGTGATATGTGAATAGAAAAAAAATTTCTCCAGATTCACATGAGGTTAAAAACACTGCCGGAAATTTGTAATCCCAAGGTCGAAGAATTCAAAGCACGAGTTGCTATGATATTCACTATCGTCATTTGCTGAACTTGAAAAACCTAAATATGATATAATAAATAAACATGAAAAAGGTGTTGCACGCTTCCTCCTGCTCAGTACCTTGGTATTTTTTGTTCCTTTACTGCAATTTCTTTCTCTTTCTCCATCCCCTTCCCTTTCAGCTATTGAAGACATTTCGCAAGACATATGAGCTATCGTTGGTTTGAGGTGTTGTTCGAGGCTGCATGTTTTCTTCTTGGAATAGATGGGAACTTCAAGGTTTTCAAGGAAAGAGATTTTAATACGAAAAAAATGTAAGGAAAATAATAGTCAACGAAATCTTCTTCGAATTGAAGTCTTCGCTGTTTTCCAAACCGTCAATCCAATAGAAGCTATTAACGTTGATTTATATGCAAAATGGAGATCAGAAGGATAATGCGTCAGTCACATATACGAGTATGTTTGATAAAATACAAAATTAGGACTGCATTTTCCTATACGGCGGCTGACTACAATTAAGAATAACTATGACCTTTGAACGTAGGTTTAATTGGGGATATTATATTTAATAAACAGGCTTTCTTGTTGAGTTCATTGATCAAAAGATCACGGAAGAGCTATTATCTACCGTTTAGTGTTCCACCAATTTAATTTTCGAATTAACTCGATTACCAAACTTCTGCCGATCGACGCTTAAGGACTTTGAGATAACGCCTGAGGTGGTCCAATAAAAGTATTGCTGCAACAGTCCTGGGCAACTTGCTTGGTGGGTGAGGAGATTGATCCCATCTCGTGTTGCAGCCACTCCGGGGCGAAAAATGTCACGATTTCAGAGGTCAATAGCTGCTTTCTCTTTGCCTCATATGGGTTCCCTGGGAAATTTCTAGCACATAAAAATATCTCGTATGTTCCTCTACTCGAGTACCCGAATATTTCTCTTAAAATTAAATCCAATATCCTTTTTCACCGTGTATCAACTGAGCGATGTCCTCCCGAGGCGAAACCAAAGGGAGATTGTTTGTGCTTGTTATGTAAAGCAATTCGAAAGTGATAATAGGTGCGGAGAGTAAAGATTCAAGTTCAGTGCAATATGTGTGGGCGATTTCAATTTTCATGTATTTTAAATTTTTATGGTGCTTTGTTAAAACCTTTTCCGAAATTTAAAAATAAGGAATTAAACGCGAGTTTTATCAAATTTTATTATGAATAAGGTTTTTGGTAGGTTTGTGTGAAACTTTCTCACTGGAAAGCATTTCTGAATTCGTCATTTAATATCTGATTATAACGTGCATGGTGTAATCAATGGCATCCTTCCTTTTCAGAGGGATTTTAAAGAACACAGACTGAACAATATTACATTACTTAACCGTTCCAAACACGACCTGACCTCTGACACTACAATAAACCCTAATTCAATGCCTCCTTCATTCCGTCCAATTCCGCCTTATATTTTTCCCAACAATTTCTCACTCTCCTCCCTGCAGGCCATACCTATCACTTCCTGATTTATTTTCCTTTCTGCCCATTGTAACCTCTCCATCCTTCTCCACACCCACATTTTAAAAGCCTCCAGCCTACGCCTATCATCGTGCTTCAAAAACCATGTTTCCGCGATGCACGAAACCCCTCTCCATATCAAAATTTAACGAGCCTTTTCTTAACTTCCTTACTCAACGTCTCTGTCATCAACTACCCCCCACTTGCCCAGGAATATTTGCCTAACATATTTCTTTTTTCTTAAGTCCCTACTACCATGGACCATTTTGGTCCAACACTCTTCCGTGATACGAAAACTGTTCTATCGGCTCTAGTATATGAAATTCTATTTTGACGTTTAATCTAGCTTTCCTCTTTTTCGAAAACAGTATAGCCTATGGTTTTTTTGCATTGTTTATCGTCCTATATCTATCACACTGACTTTTCAATGCGCTCAGAAATGCTTGAAGCCTTTTCACTGACTGGCATACCAAAGCTTGGTCTCATGCAAACCTAACTGATTGCATTTGCGCCATGTTAAATGACAGCTGCGATTAACTTATGAGATATTGATCTACTTTTCTCTGCAATCGATCAAAACGGAGTAATGGCAGGATTTTAAATGGTTGAACTCATTGAGCCAGCGACTAGATAATTTTTTTTGGAGCGTTTTTTTTTGAGAATTTTATATGAACGCTCGTTAATGGAAGAAGTATTCGTATTATAAGGATAACGTCTTCACGTTTCCGATTATATGATAAATGTGCAGATATGTGTGTGTGTATATATATATATATATATATATATATATATATATATATATATATATATATATATATATATATGTATATGTATATAACACTTTTTGAAAGTCTCACGGACGTGAATAATAATGTATAACACTTAGCACTAGTGGACACAGACAAAAACACAGAAACACACAAAAAAGAGACTCACTATTTTTCGAATTTTCGGTGGTCGTTGCCACCTTTATCAAGGAAGAGAGGGACAGAACTGAACATGTATATATATATATATATATATATATATTTACACATATATATACATACATATATATACATACATATATATATATATATATTTACACATATATATATACATATATATATATATATATACATACATACAGACACATATGCACATAGCCTACGATTTAGATGTACATAGATGCCAGAGAATCCTCAATTATTTCAGAATTCCATGTTCTCCCGAGGGAAATCATGACTCGCACCTCTTAAATATGTGTAAAAGATACCTATACCCTACCATAAAGCTATATTCAAATGCAACATTCTCCATTCCGACCAAAATTCCTAATCTTTTCTCCCTCTGACTCGCTTGCCCAATATTCAACATCCCAACAAGTTTTACATATTACTGAATCCATACCTAACGTGTTCTTCTAACCTATTTTCTAACAGCTTTCTCTTGAACCCTTCTATGTCTAGTATTTAGTTTTGCTTCTTTTGCATTCCGTCTATTTTATTTTTTCCTGTTATTCTCCAAAAGCACATATTTCAAATCGTCCGCCATTTCCATTTATCTGTCACGAATGAAATTCATTTATATACAAGGTGATATATGGAAACGTATCCTTTTCATATGCCACATGTGGTTTCCAGGGAAGATGTTTTCTCCGAAAGAGCACAAAGAGCTGAGCTGTTGAGCTGTTCAACTGCCCGCGGTGTAACTGCCTGTCTATTAATCGAGCGTTGAACTTCAAAACCTCCTATATCATCACAGCCTCAAGTCAACTGGACTACCAAACCTCAGAAAATATATATATGACGAGCAATCGAAAATTGGGACAAACGGTGTTCGACTGAATCGAATCGATCTACAAATATTTTGGTCACACTTCGGAGGTAGGTCTTGCTCGATTCTTCGTTCGTTGATGCAGGATGCCTTCCATCATCAGTCTCCGCCCCCCCCTCGACTGATCCCAGACCGCACCCATGCATAGATAATACACCACTCCTCCTCCCAATTAGCATTGTTCGGAACCACTTCTGGTTACGCCCAGAAGTGAGCACTGAAGCACTTTGTAGTAAACGCCCAAAAAACTCAGTTTAACCAGTAGCAAATGAATGGGCTATGCAAAGTGACTTTTTAACGAAAATGGAATAAGACAGTCGTAAAGAGTTGGATGATGGGGAATTTGAATTTCAGAAAAAGTATGAAACATACGAAAAAACACATTTTTAAGGTTATGTTTATCATTCGGTCTATTTTCACGGGGTCACGCCATGAGAGTTTAAAGTTTTATTTTACCCTCTCTATCTATCCACGGGTTGGATTGGATAGATTAGTTTGGCTATTGTTCAAGAAATTTAATTTTCCGTTTGTCTTATGTAGGTTCATATAGACCTCGACTGATACTTTGCTCAGGGGAAAGGGAAATTTCAATGCAGCGTGTTGTTCTTATACATGTATGTTACTTCCATCTTTGCTGTAGGCGAACTGAAAATGCTTCAACTCGCAACGAATAATACTGACACAATACTGGAGTCAACGAAATGAACATTGCTCCACAGTAAAATTACAAATTTTGCCAATATCGTCATAAGCAGTATTTCAATCATAATATTGGTTTACTGCAGCCCTCCATTACCCAGTGTTGTTACTCCCAATCACCGCCTGCCCGGTAGCTTGTATTTCTTACTTTCTTCTTAATTTGTTTTCTATACACACTTGCCTCTCTAAATTTTCCTTTACATGATCTTCCATTCACTATTATTCCCTTCTATCATGTGTCTTACTTACCCATTGCATGCCTCACGGTGCGTGCCACAATTCATCTATAGCTTTTCGAGACAGCCGACGAGTTCTTTTTCCATATTGTCATTAGCTCTTCTCCTCTTCTATATGTCACTTCCACCTTCCTCACTTCATCTTTCCATTAAATTTTCAGCATTCTTCCCTTCATCGCAATATTTTGAGGGCTTCTGTTATTCTTCACCCTGTCCAGTTTTTCAAGGTTCCATGCATCGGATCCGTGGATTCCATATGAACGTCTTGACGAACTGCTTTCTTTTTGCTACCTAAGGTGTTCACTGAACAAAGTAGTTTTATCCTCTTCATGTATGCCTTCTTAGCATGAGGTATTCTTCGCTTGATGTCGGTTGAAGTTCTCCCATCCCCCTCTCCCGCCAAGGTAGATGAAGGATTCCCCTTGCTCTAGTTTCACTCTTCGGATTGAGACATCTGTCTTCATCACTCTCTCTTCCACACATAATGCTTTTGACTGTGCCTTAATCCCTTCCATAGGTGGGAATACGAAGAGGATATCTTGTGTTATTTTCAAACATCACAACAAAAAACAGATTTGGATGTAAAAACAATATAGCGTCTTCCTGCCGAAGCAATGAAACCTCGTTACTTTCCCATCTGTGATGCAACAGGGTGTGTACGAAATCCAGTGCAGCTGCTGAAAGCTCTATGTAGGATACATTAAGAGAGCTGTGCAGTAAAAACGAAAAGACACATTAGGGCACTAAAGAACTGGCAAGAAGAAAAATCGCCTTGTACGGAACTTGTCTCGGAGGACACAGGTCGCAAAATCCTGTTCCATGAAGCCCGAAATTCCCGCCAAAGAAAAGCGGCATTTCTCGAGATCCATCGGAGAAACCTTGGAAATGATAATAAGACCAAAAATTATGGAACTGCTTAACTCTTTTAAATGCTTGTAAACGAGTATTTCAACCCCCGAGGCGATATTCCGCCTCTGTGCCGTATTTTGCGGCCGCCAATTACATCGAACAAAGAAAGAGAAGCAGCTGTGGATACAAGCACGAAAAACGGCGTTTACGCAACAATGCACCTATCTATTTAACCCTGCCTGAAGATACCTGCGGAGCAGTAGGAAAAACGTCGCCATCAACCCTATTCTAACACGAGGGAAACCTGTGACTCAGCCATAAATATCCATAACATAAATTTTCGCACACAAAATTAAGAGATATTTAAAATTTTTTTGATTTCTCCTCAATGAACCGTCCGCGTTTGATGAGCCAGATATCCTATCTTCCTTCTTAAATCGTTCTTTTAAGGGTCAAAATTTAACATCACTCCGTTTCTGAATATTCTTATTGGGTTTGGAGAAAAGGAAAGAGGGATGGAATGGGAATGAGGGCACGAGGAGGAATTTGTGATAATGGGCATCCAAGGGCGAAAAAAATCCAACCCGATTTCGGTGACATCGAAGGCAGACATGGTGCGCAGAAAAAAAAAACAAATTTTCCACCACTCTCACTCTAGACACCTCCTGGCAGTCCTTCTCTTAAGTGCAGGCAATTTTTGCCCGTACCATTAAGGTTATTTTGAAATGTTCGCTACCTTTTCATCATTTATTGTGTGCCCTTGTCCGATTCTCCAGAATTTGCCACATCACGACGGAAAAACGTCATCACCTTGATAAAAAAACGAATGACGAATGTGATTCTTTTGAAGTCAGCACGAGGGACTGTAATTATTCAAACACGAAGCTATTTTGATCTAAAAACTCATGAAATGTGTTAATGGAGAACCTTTTAACACAGAGAGAATTTATGTCAGAGACGGAAAATAATTTTTTTTATCGGATAAACCTAAATGAAAGGAATAAGACAATCTTGTCTATTATCACCTAATCTTCACTATGCATACGAGGGGGGCCCCAAAAGTAACGGGAATTGGGCTATGGTGGGGAGCGAGAGTGGAGGAAGCCTTTGTTCGGCCGGTGGTACGTCAGGCTCACGCCTTCTGCGCCCATATGCGCAGCGCCGTCACTGTGCCTGGATCGGTCCATCCGTGAGAGCTGTTTCAGTGAAACAATTTTTTCTATTTCGGCGAAAAACGTGATGGCGGATTATCAAGAGCCACGCGCTGCAGTAAAATTTTGTTTCCTGTTGGGAAATCGGCCGCGAAAACTATTGTAATGCTCAAGACTGCTTATGGGGAATCTGCCCTTAGCAAAACCAGAGTTTACGAGTGGTTTACACGTTTTAAAAATGGTGAAATGTTAATTGAAGACCAACACCGTTCAGGCCGCCCTACAACATCAAGAACTTATGAAAACGTCGAAAAAATCAATGCCCTCATTCGTGAAGACCGTCGCAGAACCATTGATCAACTCTTTGAGATGTCTGGAGTGTCATGGAGTTCAATTCAGAGGATTCTACCATAATATTTGCATATGAAAAGGGTTGCAGCTAAATTTACCCCTCACCATCTCACTAACGAGCAAAGGGAGCGTCGAGTTCAGGCATGTTTTGAGCTTCAAAATCAGCTCGAAGAGGACACGGATTTTTTCTCCAAGGTGATTACTGGTGATGAATCGTGGTGATATGGATACGATCCTGAAACGAAGCAGCAATCAAGCCAATGGAAGACAGCTAGCTCTCCTCTTCCAAAAAAAGCTCGCCGGGTGAAATCAAAAATGAAGACAATGCTCATATGTTTCTTCGAATGCAGAGGCATTGTACACTCGTAGTTCGTAGTAGATCTTTGGCACACAGGCGACTGGGTCTTCCATCATGACAACGCCCTGGCTCATACCGCCCTCTCCGTGATGCAGTTTTTGACAAAAAAACGGTATGACATCGATTCTCCACGCCCCCCCCCCCCTACTCTCGGGATTTAGCCCCCTGTGACTTTTTTTTGTTTCCCAGACTCAAAAGGGGCATGAAAGGAAAGCGTTTTGACACAGTGGAGGAGGTAAAACAAAAATTGCTGGAAGGCCTAAAGGACATCCTGATACATGAATTTCAGAAATGTATCGAACAATGGAAGCATCGTTTGGAGAAGTGCATTGTGGTGAATGGGGAATACTTTGAAGGTGAACAAAATTCAATGTAAATATATTGAGAACTAAAGAATCTATAACAACATTCCTGTTATTTTTGGGCCCCCCCTCGTATAAACTATAAGCATAGTAATCAATACTACCATCACCTACCCCTTTGGTAGGGGATGGTAGAGTCCACATAGTACCTAGCCCTATACGGCTTGTAAAATTCACACATGAGGCAAGGGGGGTACAGTTCCTTTCCCTGTGCCTATTATGGTTTCCCAGGAAGATGATCAAGGTACAAAGTACTCGTATCAAAGGAAGAAGTAAGAGATTTGCGTAAGGCAAGGAAGAAGGAAGCTCTCGGAAGGAGAAGGGGATGGATGAATTGGACGTTGAGTAAGAATGTTCGGCAAAGATGATTACAAATTTATCTGGAGCGTGTTTCTGTATGGTGCGGAAATTTGGGCGTTGAACCAAGATGATAGGCGTAAATTGGAGGAGTTTGATGTGTGAATTTTTTAGAATAATGGAAAAGATTAAATGGACAGAAAGAAAAACAAACGAGGAAGTGCTGGTATGTGGGGGTGTTGTTGGGAAAAGAGGGCTTTTGGGAGAATATCAGAGGAGGGTGGGTGTAAAGCATTTTGATTCGTGATGGGATGTTGAACACTGTGATCGAGGGAAGAATGCCAAGCGAGCGAGACTCGGGAGAGGAAAAGAGGATTGGCGCATTTGGGATGGAATGAAGAGGGGATTGAAGTATATGGAGCTGAAGAGGGGTTTATTGTAGTGTCGGGTGTCAAGAGTGTGTCATTTTAGGCGAGGTTAAGATATTTCAGGCATGTTAAGCCTGTGACTATCTAAAACCTGTAAAAACTGTAAACTACCAAATAAATATTTCCTCAATTAGAAGTGCTTGGTCACGTGTTTGTACTAATTAGTTAACATTATTCGTTCCTGAAAATCTTCCACTGCTCTGACTTTCCATGATACTCCATTAATGGCTTACTTTATCTAATATGGAGGAACAGTGTTGATGAGACACGTTAAAGTTACGCAATTCTTTATTTTAATTCCAAAAGGACGGTGAAACGGAGTAAAAATTAGTTATTCAATGAAATCTTTATGGGAGGGTACTAAATCATTCGTAATCCAGTTCATTCTTTCGGCCCAATCTCGAACGAGGGAAGACTCGTCGCAATCTGGTAATTATTAAAAAAGTGCTTGGATACTGAAACGTGTTTCCTTAAATGAATCACGAGGTACAGTAAAAAAAAGAAGATTTCAAGAAAGCTACTTATTTTGTAGCAGGTGATTGTTTCAATGAAACCGGAAAGAAGAATCTCAAAAGGGCAGTGATGCCTGGAGGGGAGCTAGGGGAGCAAGGTTGATGTAATTATTTGCGCAATTGGATATTTTCATACATGGAATACGGGCAATTAACGGATCAGGCCCAATAAACTCTAATGTGGGATGAAACCTTTCCTCAACATTTTTTCACACTCCGATTCAATGCTTGAATGAAAATCCATTTCAGTCCGAAGAATGTTGTAATCCACTTTATCTTGCATCCCAGGGGACGTGGAACAAGAAATTAGTCTGAGTTAATGCTTTGCCAACTTTTATGCAGATATGACGTCCTTTCGCATGACATAAGTGGGAGAAAATCGAAAAAAGGGATTTTTAAGAGTTTTTTATTGAAGTTGTTTTAGCTATCCTATTTGTAAATACAATCATTTTATCCCGATTAGGTGTTTTGTTTGTTTATTATAATTCAATTAAATTCTTAATGTAATAAATAAAATTCCATAAATATTCGTGTAGATTGTCGTCCATTTCCACCTTGTTTACGTTTTGCGCAGCAGCAGTCTTTTATTATCAGCAATCACGCCCTCCCATCTATGCTCGTTTCCGATCGACAGTTGCGAACAACTTGAAGGGGGAAGATGGGGCGGGAATTGCGCTTCTATCTCTTATTACTCTGTCAATATCTTGTTCATGTCTCAATCAACTATGCAATATTATTGCTTATATTCCCAACAAATAAAAAGATTGAGAGTGAAAGAGGAAAGAGTAAAAGAAAAGCAAGAAGTCTATCAAGAACATCTACAAAAATAAACTCAACAAAATTGGAAATTTTTATTGTAATCGACCAGCTTTTGGTAGGTTTATGACAGACCCCGGCACTACACATTAGAGTACTCTCAAGTCCTTAACAGTAAATCAACAATCATTCTTAAGTTACATGCTACAAAAACTCATTATATAGCCCTGCATAATTTCTGTCTGCCTTAATTTCACTCCGAATTGCTGATCTGTCTTCCTTTCTCAAATCCGTCGTTTCCCAGCATTGACCCCTCTTTATCTGTCTTGAGCGTTCCATTGATCCTTAATATAATATTTTGCTCCCATCTGTAGTACCATCTTCTAATTTATCCCTATAACATTCTTGATCTCCTATTATCCTTAGAACTAAGTTTTTTTTAATAGAAACCCATGCTATCTTGTCCATTCTTCTCCACACACAAGCAAATATATCAATATTCTCCATGCTACGTTTAATAATATTTACTGAAACTGATTTTGGTATAAGAGGTGACTCGAGCAAGGCATTTGTTTCGAAACTTGCGGTAAGAAACGTAAGTTGAAGTTCGTTACGAAATACGAATGTACCTGTAATTTGAAAAGTCTTTCGAATAGAATAGAATAGAAATACGAGACTTACCTTAGTGAAACGTTTTTTTAATTTTCAATGGAGTCTCCCTGTAAACTAATGCACTCGGTACAGCGATGACACAGTGTATTGATCTCATCTCGAAAATTAGATTTATTCAGACCTGCAAAATACCTGTTAGTTCATTGTTTGAAGAGAAAGAATCTCCGTCCATCGAGGAAAATTTTGAGCTTGGGGAAGAGATTGAAATCTGGTGGAGCCAAATTAGGCGAATAAGGTGGGTGTGGCAACAATTCGTATCTTAGTTCACGTATTTTTTTCCATCTCAACAACAAATGTGTGTGGGCCCACATTGTCTCTGGGTCATAGAAGTGGGCCCATTTTTCATCTGTGGTCATAAATTGCCACCGAAAACCTTGTTTGTCGCTCTTAAAACGGATCAAATATTGTTGGGAAACATCCATTCTGATGCTTTGTGCTTTGCCATTCGGATCCTCGCGGGACCCATCTAGCAAATGATTTTCTCATATTCAATTCCATTGTGAAAATGTGATATGCCCGTTCAGATTACATACCTACAGCTTCAGCGATTTATCGCACTTTCAATTGGCGATCCTCCATGACCATTTTATGCACATTGGCAAACATTTCTGGGTTAGTGGCACATTTTGGCCGACCACTACGTGGGTCATCAGCTAAGCCGTTCCGACCAAACTTAAACTCATTTGTCCCCTTAGCAACAGTTGACTATGTAGGAGCAAAGTGCTCTGAAGGTAGGCATGAATTTTCTCAGCTTTCATATCTTTCTTTACGAAGTATTTAATCACTGCTCGAACCTCCATTTTTTCCTTCTTCCCAATCCACTAGGGAACAAAAACCGGGAGGCGTCCGCACCACAGATCTCTTCCCAAAGCACTGACGCATTACGTGTTTACTCATAAAGGATTGCGAGCTGGAAATTCGTTGCGATCGCGCTGACATCTGGCGGTGATTCCGAGAACCTTCCAACCTACCCTCTTAATACGAATTTCGAACGAAAGCAGTGCCAACTAGACATTAATCGGGGCTTGCTGAATGAGATCGATCCAGAACCGTTGTAATAAGACAATACAAATGATAAAAAAATGAGTGCACGGATGTGTGAAATCGAAACTAAGGTCCAATCATTACCATGGGAACTTCATGAAATACCGGAAAGAGCACGTCAAGTTGGACGTCAGCGTGAAGGTGAATGATTGCCTCAATTTTTCCTATGATTTCAACGATATAGCGTGCCGCTAGTGCTTCCCAACAGTGGTACAGTCAACGCGGGAAAACATCTCCATTTACAGTTCCATATGCTCTTTTCTGCCCCATCTCAGAATTGAAAAATCCTACACCTAAGAAACTCAGAACAATTACATTATTATTATATTAATCTCGTTGCAATTAGGCAATTGTCTTGGTGGCAAAGGTCAAGTCTGGTCAACGGTCACTCTAACAATGCACAGATAAGTACATGCACAAGATGCACAGATATGAAACAAAATGCTTTTATGAGCAATTACACTTTAAGATTACTCACTGTGTACACATGTGCTAGGTTCACACCATACCTACAACGCTTCGTCCTTCGCCGTACTCCGTCCATAATCACGCATTCTTCAATTTCATATACCGTTTAAAATGAAGCTCCGAAACACATCATTCACTTTTGCAATACAACTTCTCACGCCGTCCACATCACATACAAACAAAATTTTAATAAGTAAATTAGTATAATAATCACTGATCAATGAAGTTTATCGCTCAGTGGTTGCTTTACACTTTTTCTTAAAACTCCTAAAATTGGTTTCCATTACTTGGTGGCATTGGAAAGAGTAGGACAGAGTTGGGACACCGTCCTCCTTATAACAATATTAATGAGTGTTTTCTGGAAGGCAATACGTACTATGCTTATCGCAAATCTGCCGGATGATGCACCTGAAAATAAATCAGATTAGAACGTATTTTCAGTTGATGGAGAAGGAAGCTAAATAATGGGCAATTTGTAATTAGACATTGCTTACTTTGAAGTTCTAAGTCCTTTGCGTGTAGAAATTTGAATTTAGATTTTCTTAATGGCATTTTACCCCCAAAAAACAAATCCCCATTATGATACCTCAGGCACCACATTTGACGGACGAATCTTTCCCTTATTGGACTTCCTCCTTATCCGGAAGATAAAGAAAACCATGAAATGACGACGTTTCGCTTAAATCGGCGGAGGTAACGACTGATTTCCAGCTTTAGCAGTTTAAACGCCGTGATGAACACTTAATCCAACGAGTTTCTCCGAGGATAGGAAAAAATTTCTTTCGCAAGTGCATAATATGTAATTGAGGACTTATTCGAAGGTGACAAAATTTATGCTAACAAATAGTTAAAGATTTTATGAGAAAAACGAACGCTCTCCGTTTGTGTTTTTTTTATCTCACCTCGCATGTATGCCACTACAAAGGTATGTGCCGAGAAAAGTTCATAAAATATCTGTTAACGAAACTCATGAACGACCACCAGTGGCACTCCACCGTTGGTTAATTACCTCATAAATCAAGTTGGCGATATAAATGTCGAGCAGCATCTAAAAAAAAGATTTTTAAGTGCTACATGCGTTTCTGGGGCAATGGTTCCATTTAATTATTCGAATTCCTCTGTTACTTCGCTGTTAGAAACTCACGAAGGGGCAGATTAAGAAAATAGCAACTTTATATCAGATGCAAATCAAGACCCGCACGTATTCTAAGTTACTAACTATCTGGCCAGTATTTTGGCAGGATTTATTATTTTATGAATCAGACAGAAGACTTCTCTATCCAAATAAGCGTCCTATTGCGGAAAAACTTGAATTGCCATTGTCTATCATGAATAGGCAATGGCAATAGGTATCATGAATAAATTTACTAATTATGATTCATGTTAGGCAAACAAATATCTCCGAAGGAAAATTTCCACCTTTTCAAATTTTTGGAGGGTCGAAAATAAAATGTGTGGATACAATTGTTTCGAATACAAAGGGTTCCTTATACCAAGCTTAAAGATCTTATCTTAAGGATGTGGCTAAAACATACCCTGTATGGAAGGGCTAAGAAACAAATGGCCTCATTAATTTTTAAATAAAACATTAAAAAGTTGTAATTCAAATACAAATTTATATATATATATATATATATATATATATATATATATATATATACACATTCAAACACGAAATCCCGCCAAACGGCGAATAAATACTCATATATACAGAAACATATATAAGGAAAAGGGATAGGAACACGTATAAAGGACGAACACAATAGAGGTGGGGAAGGCGGAATCGAACGGATCACAAGAGTAAAAATATTTCCTCAACCGGGACTCGAACACCGGATCTTTCCACTTGCCGGGCGGATGCTCTTAACCACTTGAGCTATGATATAACGAGGATATGTAATTTACCCTGAGATCCGTGGGTCTTATATGTCGCCAAGCGCCCCGATTCTTTAGCCAAGAGATGGCGTCAGGGGGCTGTTTCACCCACCAAAGGAGAAATAGACAATACACAAGAGGAAAGGCCAGTGGTTAGAATTCATACAACATCATACAGGAAAAGAACAGTGCGTTTCGTGGCACGCATAGCCAGAAGAAAGAGATGAGCCACATTGGCCAAATACACATTCAAACACGAAATCCCGCCAAACGGCGAATAAATACTCATGTATACAGAAACATATATAAGGAAAAGGGATAGGAACACGTATAAAGGACGAACACAATAGAGGTGGGGAAGGCGGAATCGAACGGATCACAAGAGTAAAAAAATTTCCTCAACCGGGACTCGAACACCGGATCTTTCCACTTGCCGGGCGGATGCTCTTAACCACTTGAGCTATCGAGGATATGATATATATATATATATATACATATATATATATATATATAGAGATATATATATATATATATATAAATATATATATATATATCCCTCCCCGGACTACAACCTTGACGTGGTGGAAGGGCTTGTGCGTTCCGATGACCCCTAGAGCTGTGCTGGCGGGAGTAATAATTATTGCTCCTGGTAGGGTCACCCATGCCAGATAGGTCGAAGGTTAGGAGCCAGACGAAAGGTAGTCCACGCAGCGTCTGTTCCTCAGTGAAGCGGCTGCAATGGTGTCTGACCCCAGTGGGGCGGCCAGTAAGTGATGGTGTCACGTTAAAAACACTATTGAGGAAGGCAACAGGAAACCACCTCAATTATCATTCCCTAGAAAAATATGATGGACAATAGAGATATTTTGAGTCCTGGCAACCACGGGGCTCGGCCCAATCGGCCGTGTGTCGTGCCCGGCAGCGGGGGAGGCAAGGCTTCCGCGGTCGTCATCCCACGAAACCCTTGCAAGGGAAAACCAGCAGCAGCAGGACAGAAGACGCAGGAGAAGAAGACAAAATTAGTTAGAATAGGAACGTGGAATGTTAGGACAATGATGAGGACAGGGAAATTGGAGAATGTTAAGCGAGAGATGGAAAGGGGAAATATAGATATTTTAGGTCTATGCGAGGTGAGATGGAAAGATAGCGGGGATTACTGGAGTGATAAGTATAGAATAATATACAGCGGCGGGGACGAGAGCCAACGAGGGGTTGCCATAGTATTAAATGAAGAGGTAGGAAGAAGCGTAGTCAACATAGAGCAGGTAACGGATAGAATACTACTAGTGGAGATAAAAGCAGAACCGACGAACTTAGTTATTATTCAGGTATACATGCCACCGAGCAACCATAAGGAAGAAGAGGTCGATAAGATATACGATCAGTTAGAGGACATGATCGCGTGTGTTCCTGCAGGGAAACATTTGATAGTGATGGGGGATTGGAATGCGACGGTAGGCGAAGGAAGAGATGGTGATGAGGTGGGCGACTACGGTTTGGGCACGAGGAATGACCGCGGGGAGAAAGCAGTTGAGTTCTGCAGGAGACAGGGGTCAGTCATCACCAACACTTGGTTTAGACACCACAAAAGACGCAGGTATACATGGAAAATGCCAGGTGACTCAGGTAGATATCAGCTAGATTATATCCTGGTTAGACACAGGTTTAGGAATAGTGTGATAAATTCCCACAGCTTTCCGGGAGCGGATGCGGACTCAGACCACAATTTAGTTGTTATGAAATGTAGCGTACGTTTCAAAAAGATAAGGCAGGGGCGGCGAGTTAGAAAATGGAATGTAGAAGCATTAAATGGGTTGAAAAGGAAGGAATACAAACAGGCGGTAGAGAAAATCATGGAGGATGGTAAAGGGCTTATTACTATCGAAGAAAAATGGGAAATGATCAAAAAAGGGTTGTCTAAAGCCGCAAAAGACACTATTGGAACCGTTAACGCTAAAAGGACTAGGAAACCATGGATCACGGATGAGATGATTACAAAGATGGATGAGCGTCGAAAGTGGAAGAATATAAATACAGAATTAGGCAAAATGAAGTACAAAGAATTGAACAATAAATTGAGGCGGGCAACAAATAAGGCAAAAGACGCATGGTGGAAGACGCAGTGCGAGGATATGGAAAGTCTGCAGAGGAAGGGTGAAATCGGTGCGCTGTACAGCAAAGTTAAATCGTTATCGGGAAGTAAGAAAGGAAGAGCTATGCTAACAGTTAGAGATAAGGCGGGTAAGGTAATAGTTGACGCAGGAAAGATCCAAGAGAGATGGAAGGAGTATATAGAAGAACTGTATGGTAAAGAACTCAGACCAACAAAGTTAGACATTGAAAAAGAAAATGACGTAGAGGAAGACAGCTTAGGTCCAGGCGTACTAGACAATGAGATAGAAAGGGCATTAAGGGAGATGAAACTAAATAAGGCCGTGGGGGTAGATAACATTCCCGTGGAACTTTTAAAATGCTTAGGAAAATGTGGGAGGAAGAGGCTATATGGGCTGATCCGTAGCATTTATGAGGAGGGAATCTGGCCGGAAGACTTTGTGAGAGCAGTTTTAGTTCCGATTCCGAGAAAGGTAAAGGCCACGTCATGTGAGGACTATAGGACAATTAGTTTGATATCCCACGCAGCTAAAGGTGTTCTCAGGATCATAAACAAAAGGATAGAGAGTAGGGCAAATGATTACTTATGGGATGATCAGTTTGGGTTTAGGAAGGGGAGAGGTACGCGTGATGCCATTGCAGTAATGAGATTATTAATCGAGAGGAATATAGAAAACAACCAGGAGGTATTTGCCTGTTTCGTAGATTTCGAAAAAGCGTTTGATAGAGTGAATTGGGAAAAACTAATGAGTATATTGCAGAAAATAGGAATAGACTGGAGGGAAAGGAGGCTAATCCGCAACCTGTACATGTCTCAGACTGCTCAGGTGCGGGTGGGAAACGGGGAGTCAGGATGGGCAGTGTTAGGAAGAGGTATAAAGCAGGGCTGCCCATTATCAGCGTTGCTGTTCAACCTGTATGCAGAGGAATTGATTAAGGAGGCATGGGAAGAACTCGAGGTAGGAATGAAAGTGGGCGGGGAATTCGTAAAATCAGTTAGGTTTGCTGATGACCAAGCCTTAGTTTGTCAGTCAGCCAAGGGGCTGCAAGCATTGATGAGTGAATTGGAAATTCAGTGCGACAGGTATGGGATGAGAATCAACATTAATAAAACAAAGGTTATGCGATTTTCTAGAAAGAAAAAGGGCAAGCTTAACATTAAAATAGGAGGGCAAAAACTAGAGCAGGTAGAACAGTTTACGTATCTCGGTAGTGTTTTGGACCAACACGGTCAAAGTAGTAGGGACGTAAGGAGAAGAATTGCGCTAGGCAAAGAGGCTTTCACGAGGAGGAGGGAGTTGATGACGGGGTCTTTGAGTAAGGATGTTAAGAAAAGACTCGTAAAAACTTTGATATGGAGCGTAGCTATGTACGGCGCGGAAACGTGTTCATTGAAGCAGGAGGATAGACGTAGACTGGAGGCTTTTGAAATGTGATGGGAATGATGGGAACACATTAAAAGCAAACACATGATAGCTGGGGAAGGTGGAATCCAGCAGAACACAAGCGCAAAAACATTTCCTTGATCGGGACTTGAACTTTCCAGACCGATAATCTAACATCTTGAGCTATCAAGGCCCTATGATTTAAACTGAAATATGCGGGAGACTTGAGCAACTAAGTGTCCCGAATCTTTGGCCAGGAGATGACCCTTGCTGTTTCATCCCCCAAAGGCACTAGTACATAAAAGGAAAGACATGGACTAAGACATAAGAGGAAAGGATATTAGGGAAAGCAATCATAAAATGTCACAATTGATAGAAAAAATGCGTTCCGTGGGACGCATAGCCAGAAGACACGTAGGCCAAATACATATTCAAATAAGAAACTTCACCAAATGGCGAACAAATATTCATTCACATGGATAGAGGTATAAGGAAAGGAGAAAGAAACATATGTAAAAGATAAACCCAGAAATATGGTTTTCATCATATTTATAATGTTGAAGTTGCTTTCATAAATGAAAGTCAATCATTCCATTTTTAAAAGAGAGCACATTAGGTTAGCGAGGAATGGGTATTAGGAAAAGAATAGGCATGTTGGTCGGAACGAAGGGAAGAAGGAAGTATGCGGTATTGAAGAAGGGTTAATTGCAGTGTCCAGGGTGTCAGCTACTGTCTTCTCAGGCGAGACTTAGCAATAAATGTATGTTATGTCTGTGTCCATCCAAATACTTCCTGAAAAGGTGGAACACCAATTGTAATAATAATTGAAGGAGCGAACTTATCATCAAAGAGTCATGTCTAATCGAAAAAAATTGGAGCAGTATACATGTATTAGACGAAATTAATTACTAGACAATAGTATGAATTCTGTAAATTTATTTTAAAATGCAATTTATCTGACATTTCAAAAGAATAATAACTAATTTCCCAGCAAATTGCATAACGTTTTTGAGCAATGGCAACTCATTTTCAAGTAAATTCCCCGACGTTAGTAGATAATAGCAAATCACTTTCAGGTAAATAAAGCTTTTGTCTTAAGGATTCCAAATGTAATTATGACAACAGCATAACTTCAAAGTATTTTAAATCGAATTTCTTTACTAACTTACGACCATGAATATGAAATGATCGATGATGAAATCTTAGATGCAATTTACTTGCACGTGGACCTGAAAAACTGGATAGGAAAGGGGGGGGGGTTGAAAAAAGGGATTCCAACCAGTAGCGTGACCTGAATGCGTCAGGAGACTTTTTTTTTACATTTGAATCAAATTCATTCAGCAAATATTTTTTTACCAAGAAAGTTAAAACTAATTTTAAATTATTAAACTGGTCTTAATGATGAGACCAAAATGCACCCTACAGTGAAAGATATCCAAAAGTTGTACCTGCATGATTAATTATGTCAATGTTGAAATGTATAGCAGTCAAAAACAGTTCATAAGTGTGAAGGTTGTGACTCCCTTACATTCCCAACAAACTCGAGTACATACGAAGCATATTTGAAAAGTAAGGGCCGTATATATATATATATATAAACAAACACACATATTTTCGGTGACGGTTTTAGTTTTCTATGAATCTACATTACTTTTATACATAATCGATCGTCACTTTAAATCATTTTCATGACGCAGCGCCAGCTACTTTGAGCCCTCAACATAAAAGTTCGCCGCCATCTGGGCATTGAACCAGTTAAGAAATGCGGTATTGAGTTCCTCGTTTTCAAACCGATGTCCACAAAGCGGCTGTTTCCAGTGCAGGAAGAGGACGTAGTCGCTCTGTACTAAATCAAGTCATATCCGTCTTGTCGGTCGCTGTCCAACATTCTTTGCTCTTTTTTTGGTGATCGTTAATAATTTTGGGTAAACACTTTGCTCGGAATTCGTGATATTCGAGCTTTTCTACTACGAGGGTCATCCGGAAAGTAGTACCCGTTCGTGCCGCATGAAGTGCTGACGACGCGCGTAGCCGCTGGACGAGGTCAGATAGCTTCAGTGGCTTGTCTGCCTTCTCTGAGCCAAGTTGCGTGACGCTAGCATTGCCTGTGTTGTTTCTGTGATTGTTTACAATGTTTAAAAAAATTGAGAACGCCGCCAGTTGTGAAGTGAGGGCAGTGATTAAATTCCTCAATGCAAGAAACGTTCGCCCATGTGATATTCATCGCCAATTAAAGGAGGTGTATGGAGACAATGTAATGGACGAGTCGTCTGTTCGGCGGTGGTGTCGCAACTTCAACATGGGGAGGGGGAACACACACGACGATGAGCGTTCGGGGAGACCGTCTGTCATTACAGACCAACTGGTGAGCTCAGTTGACGAATTCGTGAGGAACGATCGGCGCGTCACAATTGATGACATCTGTGAGCATTTTCCCAATGTTTCTCGAACAATTGTTCATGAAATTGTTAAACACCATCTGCATTATGCAAAAATTTGTGCAAGATGGGTCCCTCGCGTATCTCAATGAGCTGGCGGCGAAGGACTATGCAGCAGGAATACAGAAACTTGTCACACGTTATGACAAATGCCTTAATTTGCTTGGAGATTATGTTGAGAAGTAGTTTAAAGTATCCTCTTTCAAATAAAATTTTTTATGTTTGTTAATATTTACTTTTGTCTTTTTATTTCACGAACGGGTACTACTTTCCGGATGACCCTCGTACAATCGTGTATCAATTGTACGAAGTCCAGGAAGAAAAAAATTATCAGCCAGTGCACTAATGGGCTTTCATCGATCACATTGCAGTTCTCGGTCAACTTGTTCAACGATTTGTCGATATAAATTGTCACTCCGCTCTTCAGCATACACACATGAGCGGCCATTTTCGAGGTCCAGACACCCATCCTTTAATCATTTTTATCTGGATTCTTCGATAGACAAACGAATAATTAATCAAAAAATTACTTCAGTGCGTTTATAAATAACCTATATGTCACTGCATACATGCAAATTTGTTCTGAACCCCCAATATTTTAATAAAAGAATAAGGACCATATTTTTCGAATGTGCTTCTTGTATACATTAGGAGTGATGTTTAATTAATATTTTCTTTTCAAGTTGAAAGTCAACTGCATAGGTGATATCTTAAAGATATGATATTATGAAAAATATATTATAGTGTAAAATTCTTCGCTTTCCGCTGGATTCAAACTCCCAAGGTACTTTCGATTCGCGTAAATCCGTAGGAAATTCAATTTTTTCCACTTAGAAAAAATACATTCATAATTAATTTATATTTGCGAAGGGAAATTATTTTTTCACACTTAAATTCTTGCATTATTGTTTAAATCAACGGGGTGCACAGTTTAAATTAACTATTGCGACATCTTCCACTCTCCTCCGAATTGAAAAAAAATGCAATATCTGATGAAAATAAGCAGTAAATGGAAGAGCATGACCTACAAAACATCTCATAAAAAAGAGGATGATATAATAATTATTTTTAACGGCGAAGCAAGTTGGATAAGCAGGAGGAGACTGTAAAAGACGAGAGTCTAACTTTTTTAATTTCCATGGTTACAGATGAATTCCTTTGCGAGACGGGCCATTTCATTTAGTTTTAGGTTAGAGGAATGTGGAGTAACTCGATTTCCAGCGCTGTCTGCCATCTCTTAGGGCGTTTCTCTGCCCGACCGGTAAGGCAAAAACCTTTCACTCGGTTTGCCTGCCGCTACTGCCTCGGGAACCGTTTCTCGGAGTCGAAAAATTAGACGGGAGGTGGGAGAACGATATTACTCTCTCACAATACCACCTGAATGGCGTCAAAAGCCTTACACACACACACACACAAACACATAGTCAGTGGAACGAGACCCGTCTTCTGCATGAGCCATTATGAAATCGGAGGAGAGAATTATGAATTCTGAGCTCGGTCACTTTTCCCGTCTTGAACAAGTAGAAATGAGGGAGTGCTTCTCCTCCAGCGCTGGGCGTTTTCATTTCGGTCAAAAACCGACCATCAGGAAAGAAACGGAATCGCGTTCGATACTGAGGTCGAGAGCGATATTTGTCAGAAATGAATTAGGTCACACCGCACTTTTTCGTAATTATCAATTTTAATCGGCTTTCTCGATCAAGTGTTCATTTTTTTTCTATAAGATATCCACTGAAACAAGAGAGACAGTGAGAAAGGGTAAAAATTTTCGTCATGTGAACTGTGAAAAGGAGATTAGAGACCTATCTCCTTAATAGGGCCCGCCAGATATGCGCGGTTTCTCGGCCGAGCGAGTTTCCTAGGGGAGGGAGGCCCATGTACCCAAGCGTACTTGTAAAATATATTTAAGAAAGTTGCGCGGTGGTCTCATATATATATATATATATATATATATATATATGAGTCTCTCTTGAAGAAGGCCTCTGAGAGGGCCGAAAGCTCGAACAATTATCCGTGTGAGTGTCCTTTTAAATGTTGCTAATCTATTCTATTTGTTTATATTGTGTCAGCCCATTATATATATATATATATATATATATATATATATATATATATATATATATATATATATTGTATAGATGATTTCGACAAAGTAACACGGAGGTTTTTATGTGTTCTTATATTGTTTGTTGCTGTCCAAGTTTGTTATATATATATATATATATATATATATATGTATATATATATATGTGTATATATATATATATATATATATATATGTGCGTGTATATATATCGTACTGTGATGAAATTGGATGGGACAATCGATATATTAAAGTGAGTTATTTTCAATTTCATGACTCTTTTCTAAAAACATTTATATATATATATATATATATATATATATATATATATATATATATATACACATATATAAATGCACACGCATATGTATAAATATGTGTTCTATTTAGGGAATCCACCGGTAAGGACCAAACTACGGGAAAGACCACAAAAAATCGTGCCAAATAATTATCTGGTCTCTCCTAATAAAACACAACCAAAAATCCTACTCGACAACTCTCTTCAATTTGTCTTTTTGGAATTTCTCGGAATGTTTGCCGTGATGAAACGACTTTCCATCCTCCTCCCATCGACCATTCACTTCAGTGAGGAAATTTGATGATGCCATGGAAAAATAATTTGAGAGAAAAAATATGTTTCTCTAAATCAAAATCTTGGTCGTCGGGTAATGGTATTTCTCATATGCAAGCGGCGTTCACGATAACTACCTATTCGTCCCGAGGGTATCTTAATAGGTAGCCCACCTATTGCGATTGGTGTTTTCTTTTTGCAATTCAGAGATAAGAGCCATTCAGGAGTTCTCCGAACAGTCTCATGCACCGGTCATTTTTTCATCCCTGGGATAATTTTTTAGCGCCGAAATTCTTTAGTAACTTAAAGGCTAATTTGCCATAATGCTTAGGAAAACACATGAAAGGAAAATTTGTAGTGGAACTAATTTCTCCATCAGATTGCACAAGGAGATGAAGTATCTTTTAAAATTGATGAAAATGTTAAGGTATGTCTAGGGTGATAAATTTAATTCTCCATGGACTCCTACCTCAACGTATCGGAAAAGCTCGTGAGTTCTGATGACCCCTAGAGCTGTGTTAGTTGGGAAAATATTTGCTCCTGGTAGGGCCATCCATATTAGATAGATCGAAGGATAGGAGCCAGACGCTTTCCAGCAACGTCTGTCTCTAAGTGAGGCTGCTGCATAGGCGTTGGACGACGGTCGGGTGGACTTTTTTAGCGATAGTGTCACGATGAAAACCTATTAAAAAAGGCTAAAGAGAAAGAATCTCAATTACTTATCCCATGCGGTGCAGCTTTAGGAGGAAATGGTAAGGGATGAAGGGGTTAGGGTTTTTCAAATGGATGGGGAAAGGTGGGAAGAACCTGCAAAAAAAATAAACATACTCGTATAAATAAGAAGGCATTGTTGCTCCTATCATTGACAATGACTGACCCAAATCTGGATGATACTGAATATTGTGAGCACACATTAGTGGCTTGGGGTGAGCTCAATAAAATCCATACAGGGTTTCCATTGCTCTAAATATTATAAACAATGAAAGAAAGTTTTTTCAGAAAATGGCAGAACATATGAAGCAAGTATCAACAGCAAGAATTCAAGGCTTAAATCAAAAATTAGTGAAAGAGGGAATTGTTTGATTATTTAACTACTGGAATGTAGGTGCTCTTATGTTTCCCTTTTTGCCAGTACAAAGGACTAGTTGGTTCACAGGACCAAGATTTTATTATTTGAAACAATAATTTCTGTCAAAGCCAAGCTCCATCTAAAGGTGAAGAGAAAAGTAAAAAACGCTGAAGTCATGGTCCAAATGACGGATTCAAAATCTTTGGCTGCTTTCAAGTAAATCAGCATGAACCCCATAGGCAGCAGCAAAACTTAAGATATGATCAGATGAACCTCGCTACATCAGATGCTACACCTGTAACCTTGTCATATCTAGAAATTTTGTCCCGATTGCCAAAATCTAGAAGCAGCTATTAACAGCACAATAAGCTGTCTACAAACAGAAATAAAAATTAATTTCACCAATTAAAATTAGTATCCATCAAGAACAGCAGAACTTCAATGTTATTACAATATTGCAAAGAGCACCAGATGTAAAAGGGATTTCCATGAAGGAAAGCATTATCATTAGGGACTTTCTACAATGGTTTTCTAAGTAGAACCTACTAAGCTTCACTTCATAATAACCAATTATTAAACTACAGCGTCACCACAGTTGTTGATTTAAATGTAAGAAGCCATGCCTGTATGAAAATTAACTGACTCATTCATCAAATGGAGCTAACTTAGAATGATAGAATATTTTCTGTTATTGTTAATCAGTATTATAAATTAATTAATAGGCCCTGCTATTTCGGGATTTATTGATACTGAAACTAAAAGTAATTTTTTCGTATTATAAATTTTCAATTAAAATTAAATATTTATTTTACTTCAGTATAAAGCTTACAGAAATTTTTATTATTATTTATTTTTTTTAATTTTAATGCATGCAAAATGCGTAGAAATTGAGTAACGCTGATGCAAGGATAGATCATAGAGGAACACCAGCTTTAATTTTTCCTTCTAGGATACTGCCTTTTTATTTTAATGGTTCATTTGTCTAGTTGGTTTTTTAATAATTTGAATTAAAATCTTTAATTTTTATCCGTCATGACTATATCAACTTACCCTGGCGTAACTTACTGTAGCATATTGTTTCTTAAGGAAGACGCCATTGTTAACTTCTATTGGAACTTGGAAAGTTGGCTACTCTATGTTATACTGCTTGTTAAATACAAGAAGCATTGAGCAAGTGCATATATATTTAAGTGGCAACGTCGTTCTTTAAACACGCCATTTTAAAGTTTGTGTTTATTTGGAATACTTTGAATGTTTATGTCGTTCCCATGGATAACAATGGGAAAGACTGTCAACAAATAAATAAAGAACCCAATGTTCAGTGCATCATGTCACTTACAAAATCCAGTAGATGTGAAATATTTGTTTTGCTTTCTCTTCATAGATGGTGGTGTGGGCGGAATTCACAACATGATACGGTTACAGAGACCTTTCAGGACAACTTATACCAGTATCAGGGTAAGTTTTAATTAATATCGGAACCCTTATTGGTTTAAATGAGATTTTCACTTAACTACTGTCATAGTGAGCCTAGTGCGCAGCTTAATTAGATTGTTATACACTGCTGTACTCACAATGAATATATTTTTATTCGGGAGTATTAATTAAGAAAGCAAGTGGCCTTCCAAATCTGTTAAAATAAAATCATTAGACAAATTCTGGCTGCCCCATGGTATATCTGGAACAGAAATGTACAACAAGACGCGGAGATATATTATCGATAGAGTCAATTATCCACAAATCCTTTATCGACTATGTATACTCAATGAAAGCCCTCTAACACGGCACCCAAAATTGCTTTGGTACAGGATCCCCCAACCTTCTTCACTTACTACCCCCTTTCCCTGATTAACGTCATCACCAATCTTGCCTAAATCCCATCCAACAGCCAACTCTCTTTACCACCAACCTCCACACTATTTTTGCCAGACCCTTCCATTTATAGAGAAGTAAATTTATATTTTAAATTATCCGATAAATAATAACTAACAAAAAATAAAATAATGATACCTCTTTACTTAAGTTCCTTCCCTAAATTTCATGACAAAATAATCTTTAGAAAAAAAAACATTCCCGCGGTTGATTACCACACCCCCCACAACAACCTTGCTTCTAAAGGAACTATGTTTGGGAGGAATAAGTAGGATTACTATCAAAGACTTGGATTTGTTAAAAGAAATTATCCTGTAATATATCAGACGTAAATGTTTATCGGGTTGGGGGAATTTCATAAAAGTTTGAATTTATAGTGTATAATATAATAAGTTGTAGTTAAACAATATACTTCAATAACTATGAATAATCTTCAATAATAATATAATTTAGGTATCTTATTACAACCTCGGGAAGTATCAGTTTTATCAATTACTAGTGGAAATGAGCCGGTAAAAGTTTGGTGCAGACATATTCCAAGAGCATTTCGGCTACGGATGACTCTGCCTACGCATACTATATATGAATTGTTGTTTAAACGTATTCCAGTCTGCAGGGTGGAGTCACTTGGTGGGAATTTTTGATTTAAAATATAACAAAAGAAAAAATTCAGTATAATGTTATTATGGAGATTAAATATTCGATCAATTAAAAAAAAAACAATTTATGGGCTAGAATAAATTTTGCTGAGCAACGCGAGATTGAACACAGATGGACATAGAAAAGCCGAGGTTAGGTAACTCAGAATGCAGGGAACATATGAGCACGCTGAATGAAGGACAAATTAATTTCCCGAATGAATGAATAAAACGACTTTTTTCAATACTAGACCATATGACTAGTAAATATTGGTTCATGCCGTTCAAATCTTTCATCTCTCATCTCCGCTTACGCAAGATTCTTCCTTCTATCGCGGCTTTCAACATCCCACCACCTTTCAATGTTCCCTCCATCAATTTCTTCTACGTTTTTCTAACTGGGCCAGGTACCTCCGGCTCATCGCCCTTCTTATTTAATACTTCATCGATATTCTTCCTCTGTGTCCCTACTTTTCCTCCATACTAAACCACACTCACTTCTCAAAAACCTCCAGTCTAAGCTCATCTTCTTGCGCCAGAGGCAAGGCATCTACGTCTCCTTATATAGTATACCCCGCAATCCAACGAAAAAGATATGTGGCAGGGAGCGCAAGCGCCATGTGGGACGGCCAAGGAATAAATAAATGAGAGGAAGGGAAAAGGGAAAATATATTTACTAAAAAAACCTAAAAAAGTGCAAATTTATAGATATGATGGCGGAAAACTTAGTTCAAAACAAGTGCTAATTTTACCCAATAAAATTATTCTTTGTTATACATAAAATAAGGGAATAAAATTGAGCCACAAAAATTTATTCTACAGACCTTCACTATACCAAGGCAGGTCATTCAGAACTGGAAAGTAAAAAGGGAAATTCTATCAATTCATGGACATGCGACTTAGTTATCGAATCCATCGCTGGACTTAATTTCAAAGTCTTTCATAATTTTTATTAAATTTCTCTACTCGGTGTACATCAGTTCGCATTTATTTACCAATTTTTCTCTCCTCTTTGCTAATTTTCTCCTAGTGTCCCATCTATTTTTCTCGTTTTCCAACAAAATCCTACTAAAACTGTTCTACTGTCATGTTCTATTCTCCTATTTTATTTTTTAACTTAGTCTTTCCTTTTCCCGTCAGTGCCATTTTTATATGAAATGGCTAACATTCACATTGTAATGTGTTTGCATTATAGCGGCGAAAAAGCCAACAATTACTGACATCTCTTGGTTTTCACTGGAACTATTGCTAATCATTGTGTCTTAATCGCCTCGTGCTCCACTTTTGTCTACTTCTCTTTGGTTTTCATGCCTTTCTTAATATTTCCTTAGCATTCAAGATAGCGACCAATCATGTATTACTTCTCCTGTTCTCCTTCTACTATTATTTCTCCTGCCATTATCGTTAGTTGTGCACGTTAATACATACAAGTATGTCTTCCTCATCATCCGATTTCCTCTCTCAGTATAATCTCCTGCATCCACTGGTCTCGACTTCTTCAAATTTCTCCCAAAAAACTTATCTCTTTTCACTACACCATGCCTATAACTTACTCGCTTGTTTTCCGTAAATAAAATTTTATTTTTTCCATCCTATTCCGTAGAGCCACATCTCAAAGACCATCAATCTACACTTAAACATCCTCAAATATATAAGCTGCTTCAATTTTACGCAGTTAATTTAACCTGTATTTAAACCTACGGTCAACTAGTGGCTCCCATCCTAATTCTTCCATTAATGTTGTGATACTGCTACCTTGTTCATAACTACTTTTCATAAACCTAACTGCTCCACGTTACACTCGATCTAGTTTCGATACTAAGCCTACCTCGTGAGGATTCCATGCACCCGTAGCGTGCTCTACTCGTAAGTGGGGCCTAATCAATGTGAAATAACAAAGCTCCTTGACCCTCTCATTATAGTTACCTAGTATCCTTTTTATGAATCCTTACTTTTTATTTGCTATTCCGCTAATTCCACGAATGTGTTTTCCCCAATACACATTTTTAGTTATCGTATTACACCGAAGTTTTTCTACCGATTCTACGTTTTTTTGCTGGTTCCCTGCATGGCGTAAGTGTTTTCGGGTGATATTCTCTTCCTCCAAAAAATTATTGGAACAAATTTATTCGAATTTAATTCTAGCACCCATGTCCCTTAGAAGACAACTTTCCACATTATCACACTCTTCTGTTATGTACATCTTTAAATATCTATTTTCTGTCGTCAAATCCCACTTATTTCGCTAAATGCTTCTTAACCCAACGCTATTCTTCTTTTTGCTGTCCGCACCATTCTGCCAAACCTCGCTCAAAGCACTTCCTAAAGAGGAACCTGTTCTTGTTTTTGTCCTCAAACTTCAATTCTAGACATTATTTCGCGCTTCCAAATGAAAACCCAAATGGTTTTAATATGTCGCAAGACCTAACTAGGTATCCCTTCAAAAATATCAAATGGATTCCCCTATCTCCCTACATCAAAACTATGATAGAAAGAAATGAGGCTCTTGAAGATTGACAAATAGAAACAAAATTCTTTGCGTATGTAATGTAAAACTTTGCAAGTTTTTTATAAAATATGCAGTTAGAAATTTAGGTAGGTATATGAGGAGGGACACACCATAGTGGGAAATCGTTATATGGGAAACATAATGCAGGGACAAATGGATATTTGGATTAGTAGATTGAAAGTCAACAAGAGAGGATGAGAAAAATGTCAGTTTCCACATCGTGAAATCAGGAAAAAATCAAGGTGAATGCAAGAGTGATGCCATAACTTTTGCCCATCGGTATTATTTTTCAAAAGGTCGATAAAAAGAGGTGAAATTACGTATCCGCATGCGTATTGTGGATACGTAATTTCATATGGTTGCTCTCTTTCATCATCACGATCGATTGGGCATAAAAAGGTCATCGGATATGAAATGGTTTGATTCACTTTCAATTTTTCCATCGAATACTCAATTCCCCTTCTCCTTTCACTTCTGTCTTCATTAGCTGTGTGCGCCGTTAGATTTTTTTTACCAAAATAATAGAGTCAACAAATTCCCAAAAAAAGGATTATTAAGGACTTATTTAAGGCCATTTACGCTACGATTCACATGTATCACAAAATTATCATTATTAGCACTATTATCAATCGTGTACATCTGCATCTACACAATTCTCTGAAAGCTGCCGGGAGAGTGTGTTACAGGGGTTGTTAGGACACCACCCGTAAAACAGAATTCAAACACATGCAAAACCAATAAATTCATGCCAATTCACATCCAAAGTGGCGTATACCTACATCTACTTAATACCCCACAAGCCGCCGCAAGTGCGTGTGGCAGGGGGGGCATACACAAAACCAATTTTAGCGCAAACACGTGCAAAAATATATATACTAGCATATTACACACACATCCAAATGCATCTAAGAATATACCATATGTCAAAGCAGCGTTCAATCTTGTCCGCGCTTATAAATTGAATGCTGTTAACTATTTCTATAATGACTTCGATTTCTTACTACGATATTATGATTCCTGATTGTCCAGTGAAAGAATACGTATTCGTTTCAATCGGTACAGAAATTTATCTACCTTATCCATCTAGAAGTTTGTGGTTTAAGCTATTCACATAGTCTGCGGTTCATAATAATTCCCTTTGTGTTATAGTTGAACTCGTCTGTTCTGAACCTTGCTAAAAGTCCAAGACTCACTTGTGCTCTTGTAACTAGCACTTGGGGAAAAGGTACGGGATGTAACCGTACGGTGGTTATCGTACTGACTTCCCACCCAGAGGGCCCGAGTTCAAATCCCGGCGGCGTTGAATATTTTTCGGTGGTATCTCGATCCCTACTTGAGGTGCTTTGTGGAGGGCACTGTGAGTGAGTACACCGTTCGTCGGATGGGACGTTAAGCTGAACACCCCTTGGCGCCTCTCGTTAATGCCGATGCCGGATTTCTCTCCACCCTTCATCCTTTCCTGTCCGTCCCCTATGGCGCCAATGACATCAGCTGTCGGTCGCCTCCCCTAAATACTACTACTACTTATTCCAAATGTGGCTTAACTAAAGTGAAATAACACCACTCTTTAACCTTCTCATTATATTTCCCCACCATCCATTTCACGAAGTCGAGCCGAATGTAATTATCGTTATTACATTTATGATAATAATAATAATTAGTATTTTTGTTATAATAATAATTGGTTTTCGTGAAAATGTTATTTTACTTATTATTATTCATTATGAATGTGGATTTATTCAACAGTAATTAATAACTTTTTCATTTCTAGGGCTAAAGTAACACGTTGCTATGCACCGTAGCATTCTACATTACAAATAGACACTGCTCCTATTCCTCATATTTCCTTCCTCCCTTCTTTCCGCCCAACATGCACCTATCTTTTGCCTCCATCTACCTTCCTCGCCTATCAAGCGTTCTTGCCTTTACCAAATCCTTCAATATCCCATTGCGACTTAAAATACACTGCTTCCAGTTTTAATGCCTTCTTTGTAATTCTCCTAGCAGCCTCCTCTCCTCCCCCTTGAGTCACCTCGTCTTCGTTTGATTTCCCTACGTCGATTTCACTTTTTTTCATTCTCCGCAACACTTGAACGTTTCAAAAGTACCCCCAATCTACCATTTTTCTCTTGCATCAACGACGAATTTTCTGATTCCTACGAAACCACGCACCTAATCAAAATTGTCCATTTTCTTTTCATATTACCTCTCTCATTAACTCCTCTTGTGAAAGCTGCCTTACCTTATGCCAATCTTCATACAATATACCTACTGCTTTCCAGTTCTTTGAGTAAAGCATGCTTATTAAATAGGTGAACTGCTCTATTGTCTCTAGTTTATGCTAATTAAGATGATTGCTTTACCTACCTCTTTCTTGATAACCATCATACCTATATATTGTACTTTTATTTTCATATTACCGATTCTGTACCTATACACTTTCTGGAAAGCCTCTACCAATCTCAACTCTTAGGTTTGGGGGAGGACAATGATTTTTCGTCATACTCTAACAAAGTTTCGTCGGAAACATTTCTCCGGATGAAAAGAAAAAAACGTACGCAAGTCGAGGAGCGATTATGAAAATAATATTGGGCGCTTAACGACACCGGTCTATTGCCAATAATAGGAGCAGGTATTTCACCCCTTCCCGGCCTCATCACCTTGCCAACACTTCCTTTTTCAGCATCTCGCGCTTCCTGAATCGAAGTAGTTGTCTTTCGGGAGGGAAGGAGAAGAGTCTCAAAACGGTGGAAAAGGAAAGTAAGAAAGAAAGAAAGATGCTGAGCAAACGCAAGCGTTCTAAAATGGTTGTGGAGGGAGATAATGGACACACGTCTCCCGACCTCCCGTCGCAAGACGAAGAAGTCGGTGAAAGCTCATAAAACCCGTCGTGACCGCCCATTGTTTGACCGAATGCTACCCATCTCTTCACCCCCGTCATACGTCCTTACGTTCTTGAGGGATACGGGGTGAGTAGGAGGGGTGGGGAAGGGAGTATGAGAGGTAAGTAAGCAGGACACTTAACCGGTGAGAGACATAAAGTCCGAGGGGGAGGAAAATGACCGTAATGGAGCGGGAAAAAATGAAAATGGAAATAAACATTTACGAAATAACGCCGTTTTTCCACCAGAATGACTGGAATGCCCCATTTCCCGTCTTTCTCCTTCCCCCGGGAGAGGGCGTTTTATTGACCTCCACCTCTCCCCCCGAGTGCTCCTCCTCTCAGTGGTCGGCAGTACCAGCCACGCCTCGAGCCCCGCACTTTCGACTTTAAATTTCCTTGCCCCGCTTCTTTTTTGCCATCCTCCCCCCCCCCGCCCCTCCTACAAAATTTCGTTAACGTTAAACATGGTGACCGGCTGGAATAAAATTTTTCTGGAATTTTTACGGAGAATTATGCAGCCTGGAGGAGGAGGGAACGACGTGTCGATCGCTGGGATAGAGAGCTCTCGGACTGCTTTGGCAAGGGTCCCCGTGGGTGCAAAGGGAGGAGGTTCATGAGATTCGATTGCGTACTCGCCTTTCCCTAGCTCGCTTTTTCTCTTTCTCTGAAGCAGTGTCTTACCTCCAGGTCATTCTTGGCACGCAATACTCACGTGAAGGCCTAATGGCTTCGAATTTGTCCTAAGCGTTCTCATCACCTGCTGTCTTCAATTAAGACGTATGAAAAACAAAATATTCCACAAAGAAAGCCGGTCTATGCTCATAACATTTCCAGCATTGCATTCAAAGTATCTTCAATACTATTGACCCATATTTACGCATATTTGCATGATACCCCGTAAACTGGCGTAAGGGCGTGTGGCAGGGTGTGATTGGGGGGGGGGGCAAAAGTAAAGTTCGTAGAAAGATCGCATGAACCTATATTTTTGAAGGTTCCAATCACATTAGGAGTGATGGTTTGATGGGCTTGTCACGGGTGCGTATCGTATTGCAGTTCTCTCAGCCACCAGAAAACGAATCACATCCCTCTGCTCTTCTTTGCTTGCCTCCGTTTCTACAGCTGGACGACCACACTTTACCGGTCCAGGCACCAATAAGGACATAACGCAAACTCTGCGTGCGCCTCTGAGTTGTCACTGTGCAGTTCACCTACCAAAGCGATGACAGTATCGATACGTAACAAAAGTGTTGCCACCCTTCGCACGGGCAGTGCAAATGGTGGGTGTTCGGTATTCATTTCACTTCCCCTCATCTATTGCCAATTTCCCATTAACATACCATACATATTACCGTACTAGCACCTATTCTGCCCGTATTTTATGGAAGTGCACATATTTCACAACGGCGACGCCATGATTCAATGGCCGAGAAGAAAGCTTCTGAAGGATGGATTTCTCTTACGCCCAATGGAAACACTGGACGGTCCGTGGCCCCGTGTCCTGATTTTTGGGGTGAATTGTCACACAGCCTTCTTTTCAATGTATAAAATCCAAGAATACATTTGTAACCCCTTTAAAAAAGGAAATTATATTATCACACCCAGGATATTACAATGAATGACGCCATTTTAAGCATTGAAAACGATTCTCACTATAGCGGAAGCTCTGCGAACCTTGTGAAATTTAGGGTGTGGTATATTTGTAAATGAAGCCAAAGACCACTTTATTCAAATTTAAACAAATATTGTTGTGTACTTCCAGTTTTGAGAGAAAAATTGGAGTATATTAGAACTTGGTGGCACCCAGTATTTATAGCACGTACGAGAGACGGGTAGGCTTATTAGCCGTAGTATACTATTCACCCAGTCACCACATATTTACACCCTTACAAACCCTGCCTATCATACTCGAAAAACAGCCAACCTTGTGAGGATCCCATACACTCGCAGCGTACTCTAGGTGGGACATAATTAACGTGAAATAACAAAAAACTCTTTAACCCTTTAATTAAAATTCTCAAGTATCCTTTTTATGGATCCAAAATTTTTATTCGCTATTGAACAAGTTGAACGGTTTTTTCGCGAGAACATATCCTTAGTTATTTTAACACTCAAATATTTGTCCATTTCTACGTTTATTATGTTGGTTCCCCGTAAGGTGCAATTGTTTTCGGATGAAATCCTCTACTTCCTGAAATTTATCGAAACATTTCTTAAAATTTTATTCTAACTCCCATGTCTTGCACCACTTTTGGATGGCATTTAGATCACCAGATAATATTACCCTATCTTCATGGCATGATATTTCCTTATACGTCACTGCATCGTCAGCAAATAAACGAAGTTTACTGGAAACCTGAGACCCTTCCCTTATCTACTGGAAACCTGAGACCCGATGTTAATCGGGTCTCAGGTTTTCATTAGATACGGGGAATTATATTGAAGGAGAGTTCTCATAAAGGAAGACTATGGGAGATAATTATGCATAGGAAACAAATTATGAAGGATGTAGGACAGAGAGAAGCTATTAGGCAGGGGGTGAGATGGAATTACAACACTGAATAGTGAAAATGGAGGGCTGTGGAGTGAACAAATCATACGATTGAAATACTGATGATGATGAGCAGAAGAGATTTACTTTAATTTTTTAAATACTCAGAGCTAATGCAATATTTAATGAGAAGCAATTATCACTGCTATTATCATGGAGAATATCTTTTATTCTAAGAGATTCCACTACACGGACGTGATAATGAATGAAGACGTTCTTCGAATGCGATTTCGGCCTTCGGGATAAGAGTGCGTCAGTGACGGGTATCATGGAGTAATACTTGTTAAAAAATTATCATCGCAGAACATAAAAAGGAGTCAGTTTAAGACAATGATCGCTTCGAGCTATTAATTCATACTACTTAAATGGAAAAATAAACTTTTCCAACTCCGACTTTCAAGGCCCTTAATTCAATTCCTAGTCTTTATTTATGCGTGAGACACTCGACTCAAACGACACTTGATAATAATGAAGAGGGAGGGACATAAAAGTAAATTAGCACCGCTTTCAAACAATTCATTGACTTTTTTCTCAGATGAACTCAACATCCGCGGCGTTTGGTCGGCGTGGAAGACGAGAACCTTGGCCGCGGCCTTCCGCTGGTCTGAGGCGAGACTCGTGCGGGGCAAGACCTTGAGATATTACCAAATATGAGGAAAATGTATTCATCCCATCTTAGCAAACGTGAAATTGGCATCAGTTAGCCGTTATTATTATTATTTAGTATCCTATCGTATATGGTTTTGTATAGACAAGCGACTGCACATTGCTATATGCCTTAGCTTCGCTTAACTAGGCACTCAGCCACCCAACGTAGTATTAGAATCGAAAAAAAAATTCGGTGTAACGGTAATAAAGAATATGTTCCGGAGAAAATGCATCCGGGAAATTTACGGAATAGCAAATAAAAAGTTAGGATTCATAAATAAATAAATAAAATAGCAAAAAGAAATAAAAATAAAAGAATGCTTGAGAAGCGTAAGGCCCAACCAAGAGTATGCTGCGGGGATATGGGATGTTCCCGAAGTAGGCTTAATTTTGAACTAGATTGAGTGCAACCTAGAACAGCTAGGTTTGTGAAAATTTGTCGAGATGCTTCACAGGGAGAGAAGGAAAGGACATCGGTGGGCATTTTATAAGAGAAGATTTGGAGGATGTTACCTCGAAATTGTTTGAAAAATAGCATAGACCACCAGCAGTTATTGATCTGCCTTTCGTTCCCTCCCCTTCCCATTTATAGACCTCCCGTGGACAAACCCCAGGGTAAACCCCTTCCCTCTTCAGTTCCTTGCTATCAGCCTTCGCCACTTTCCTCACCCCAACCTTTCCCTTCCCCCCTCCCCTTACAAACCCACTTCCCCTACCCCGATATGGGTTGGCCTTCCGCCTTAGAATTAACCTCTTTCTGCTGCTCAAACCTCCTACCTTTCCTTACCCCATGACTCAATTGTCGAACACATTTATTTATTTAATTTTTTAAGCCTTATACGTTAATGTTCCGTCAGACGTAACCTGTCAACGGGACGTTTTGTGTATTTATGTGACACAAGTGGTTATAATTATCAATAGTTGTAATAACAGTAAAGGATCAGGAATATCATAGTGTGATCATGATTGGTGCGCGGACGCAGATCAGTAATCAATAGCAGGAAGTATGTGCCTAAGTAAAATATTATTCGTTGGCCATTTAAGCATTTTTTTAGCTTATCAAAAGACATGCACTTCTCTTTTTGCTTAGTAATTTTGGACTAAGTACCATTATCTATGATAATGGTCTACATTATATCGGTATATACTCGAGGTACTGTAAAAAAATTGTGTCTCACGTTGTGCTTTACTCCCTTTCTGAATTCAGATTTTCTGAATCCTTCATCAATAGAAAATTTTACATATTATGTGAATTCAGGAAGATCTATTCTGTATGTTGGCCTCAGTGGCGGCGGGGTAGTGTACTTACCTGCCAAATCAGTCATCCAGGGTTCGATTCCCACCAAGGTGGGTTTTCCTCCATCTAGGGCTTCGTTGTTTTGGAATTGCCTTTAATTTATGTGTAGGGTTTAGGTGGAAGAAGGGACTATAAAGTCTCTATTTGTCCACATTGAAGTCGTTAAATAAATAAATAAACCTTATATATGGTTATGTGGTAACCGTTTAAATTTAGTATTTAGCTTGGCAAAAGTATGATAGTTCCTTAGGCCTTTCAGAATTTCGGCAGTTATCAATATTTTTGATTCGATCGATGCCTTACTGAGAGGCTGAGAAATTTGTTGGATTAAAATGCGTGGAATTTTCTACCAACTCTATTGAGAAGATTCTCCGCTTTAGACACGAATAAAATGCTGCTTGAGATTAAATACTGAAATAGATTCATTTTTGGCCACAATTTCGGGTATAAATATACGATAAGTCTCGGGTACCATCCGCTTCTGTGGCCATATTCGCGACGTCTTTGGATTGTTTTTATTCTTCACATACGAAAAAGTGATAAAAAGGAAATTCAAACTCTAAGTTGCCATGGTTTTACGCTGGTAGGAGGGCGCACGTGATTTTCACGGAAATCAAAATGGCGGGTGTGAATACACAGCCCGGCATTACGAAGTCAGCGTCTCGGAAAGCCGGTATTTGAAGATTATAGAAGATCTTTTTTATCGAGCACCGAATTCCAACTCTTAAAAGATAGAACTCATAGAAGAAAAAACTCTTCAACTCATAGAAGAAAAACAGAGCGTGCGGTAGGATATCGGTTACGCTTAAAATAATATGGAATACTTTATTTTTTGAACAGCTAGCAGGAAGTACCAGGTCACAAGATCTTCGTGAAGCATTGGTGGAGGGGAGAAACTTGAGTTTTTACATCGTATTTGCAGCGAGAAACCGGGGAGGCTTACTCCATCCACTTTCGAAAGGAACAGGACTCCCATCATTTATAAGATAATATTGAGGTCATTTTGAGGTGGAGAGCCTTGTAAGTCGGGCACCCCACAGCAGTTTGTTCTGATATTTCAGTTGCGCGAAACAAGTTACATTACGAGGCAATCTTCCAATCGGAAACTGGTCGGGACAACGGAACAGGTTTTCGAAAAGTTGAGAAAAGGTCGTCTTCTCAGCGAGATTATGCGCGATCTTGAACTTCTTCACAGGAGAGCCTTCAGCAACAAATAAATCCTTGCTGTTCTATTACTACAGTTACAGCATTGGTAGATTCTTATAGTGTTTCCTTTTTCAATGCCACCATCATTTAGAATTCTATTCCCCGTTGGTCGAATTTCCATTTTTTTTGTGGTATCCCCTGTAATGTTTGCTGAGCGCCTCCGAGGAATATTTCAAAAATGTACTTTCAATTCGATCCTAAGGTCAAAAACATTTTAAATTTTCATAGTGTATGTTATTATAACAAAATTAAAATTCATTGATAAAGGAAGTGATTCAATCCATGAACGCTGACATAAATTTTAAACGTAGCTATTTATTCCCGAGGTCAACTCTTCTCTTTCAAGAACTTCGTCGTCGCCACTTGAGTTTTCCGTTCGATATCCAAGAATTTCTCGGTCTAACCCTCTCTCTCTCCCTCTATATATATATACTATATATATATATATATATATATATACACACACACACACACACTCACACATAGAGGGAGAGAAAAAGGGTTAGACTGAGAAATTCTTGGGTGAGTGTGACCGAAGGGTCTATCCAAAGATGGTGAATATTTCTTAGAAATTATAAAAGTCTCAGGTATGAAAGAGCACATGTAAAACAATAAATGGGTATGGTTGAGGCGAAAGAAGCATCCATGAGTGCAGCAATATAAAATTAATTATTTATGGAGAGTAAATAAACTAAGATAAACTTAAAATTTTGGCTTTTATGTGAAGCCTACCAGCAAAGGAAACGACTCGAATGTCCTCTTGTATCCTTTTTTTACGAAACACCCAAATGAATTGTTTTGTATTCCGGCGATTCCTGTGTTAATTACCATCCCGTGTACGCAGAGAGTTTCAGGTAAACCAATTAAAACCCTCATTTCTTCAAGGATGCTGTCGCATGCGTTATGCTGTGCTTTCGTTCATCTAAAAACAATAGAAGGTTGATTTGGAATATAAAGGTCAATGGGAACAGAAAATAAATAAATTTAACGTGATTCATTCATTAGATACTCGAATTACTACCTTGATCAAAAATTTCCCGGAATTTATTCAGAAAATTAAAAATACAAGTTTATTCATCTAAATCTATATTGTCCCCTTCAAAGTAATCCCCATCGACTGCAACACACTTATGCCAGCGCTTGATCCAATCCTCGAAACATTTTTTATATTCGGTTTTCGGTATGTCCATCAGTGCTTCCTGCGATTTTTCCATTACTTCCTCTCGGCTGCTAAAACGCGTTCCCCGTAATGGTTTTTTAACTCGATTGAACAGAAAGAAGTCACAGGGAGCCAAATCAGGTGAATTCGGTGGCTGTTGGATGGTATTTGTTGCATTTTTCGTCAAAAAATTACGAATAATGATAGCACTGTGCGACGGTGCGTTATCATGGTGCAAAATCCACGAGTTTTCTGCCCACATTTCTGGTCTCTTTCGGCGAATTGCTTCACGCAAACGTCTCATAACGCCCAAATAATACTCTTTGTTTACTGTCTGGCCTTCTGGCAAAAATTCATGATGCACTACACCGTTGTAATCCATGAAAACCGTCAGCATTGCCTTCTTTTTTGACTGAAAACGACGTGGTTTTTTGGTCTCGGCTCATTTGGTGAACGCCATTCACTTGCCTGATGTCTGGATTGCGTGTCGTACTCATAAACCCACGTCTCGTCTCCAGTAATGATCCTTTTGATGAATGTGGGATCGGATTCAGCCTCGCAAATCATGTCTTTTGCGAGGTCAACACGGTCTCTTTTTTGCATGAAATTGAGGTCTTTTGGCACCAACTTTGCTGCTACACGACGGAAACCCAAATCATTAACCACAATGTCTTGGGCGGATCCATAGGCAATGTTCAAGTCCTCCGCTATTTCTCTGATGGTTAATTTGCGGTTATTGACCAACATTTCTTTTACTTTATCAATTTTTTCACCGACTTTCGATGTCGATGGTCTGCCACTGCGTTCATCATCTTCGATTGACTCACGACCACTTCTGAACCACTCGTGCCACTGGTAAACGACCGTTTTTTTTTGAGAATCGTTGCCGAAACACTTTTCCAACATTTCCAACGTCCGTGCGCCACTAAATCCGTTTTTTACGCAAAATTTAATACAAGTTCGTTGTTGCAAATTTAAATCCATTTCTGCAATTGTAAAAAATCGCCAACACACACAGAGATAGATGTACTCTTGGCTACGTAACTTTTGCAAATGTCAAGTTATGACACTAAGATTTAAAGGGAATATCAACAACAGATGTACCAATTTAACAAAAAAACAGAACTCAAATCGGAACGATGGGAGCGCCACACGGTGGTTATTCCGGGAACTTTTTGATCAAGGTAGTATACACACACATCTATATACATATATATATATATATATATATATATATATATATATATATATATATATATATACATAAAGAGGTGTCCTTAATTGCTTGGGACCTCCTTGTCTGCGTTTTTCAATACTACCTTGATCAAAAAGTTCCCGGAATAACCACCGTGTGGCATAGTATATATACATATGTATATATATGTGTGTATATATATATTATATATATATATATATATTATATATATATACAGGTCGGCACCCAAAAGTGGTAGGACTGATTTTCTCTGGCGCGAACGGAGCGGTGGAGGGGGGCCTGCCTGGCAGGGTAAGATGGAGGGGGCTCCTAGTATCTCGTTGAAGACGACCATCGCTCCGGACGGCCGTCAACGGCAAGAACCGACACGAATGTGGACAAAGTGAGGACACTGCTGAACACAGACCGACGCTTAACCAGTGAAGAAATTGCAGACCAGGTGGGTCTGTCTGCATTTAACGTCCAACGCATTATTTCACAGGATTTGGCCATGCGCAAGGTGTGCGCCAAGATGGTGCCGAAAATTTTGAGTGTTGACCAACAGGCAACGCGTTTGCGCATTTCCGAAGAAGTGTTAGCCAATTTGCACCGAGATGAAAATTGTTTGGACAATGTGATAACTGGTGATGAAACATGGGTTTTTCAATATGACCCCGAAACGAAAAGACAATCCGCGGAATGGCACACTTCCGCGTCCCCACGTCCAAAAAAGGCTCGCATGAGCAAATCAAAAATCAAAATGTTATGTTTTTCGACCGTCATGGAGTGGCTCACAAGGAGTTTGTCCCACCAGGGGAGACTGTGATTGCGAGCTTTTACGTGCAGGTGCTCACCCGCCTCCCAGAACGCGTGTAAAGAGTCCGACCGGCCATCGCAAACTGCTAGGTGCTTCATCATGACAACGCGCCGTGCCATGGCGCGCTCGTCGTCAGACAGCTCCTGGCCAAATACGGCGTTGCCACGTTGTCGCACCCGCCCTATTCTCACGATCTGGCACCACCGGACTTCTTCTTTTCCCCCTGATGAAAAGACAGCTCAAGGGACGACGTTTTGATTGGCTAAAGGCTGTTCAAGAGGCTTCGACGAGGGTCATCAAGGGCATCCCCAAAGAAAATTTCCAGCGGGCGTACGGGGAATGGGAGCAACGTTATACTAAGCGTGTAGCAGCTCAAGGAGCATATATTGAAGATTATTAAGTCGATGTAAGTATATCGTCAATAAAATTCTTGTAAAAAAATCAGTCCCACCACTTTTGGGTGCGACCCTGTATATATGTGTATATGTGTGTGTGTGTGTGTGTATATATGTGTGTGTGTGTGTGTATATATATATATATATATATATATATATATATATATATATAATTTTTAAACGGAGGAGCGAGATGGCGCTAGTGGACAAGGACATAGAGAAATATATACAATTAAGACTAACACGTATTCCGTATTTTCGGTGTTTAACCACCTTCCTCGGTAAGTTAGTGGTTATAATTATTGTCTCTTGCTTGCCATTTTTAGAAACAGAACTTTACGTCATGATTTTTAAAATATTTTTAAAGATGGGTTAACGATTTGAATTAGTGTCTCTCTCCTAGACCTAAAAGTTTGGGCTGACGACATGTTGCGTCATCCAGTCTGTCCCTAACAACTGATTTTACACTTCGTTTATTTTTCTCTCTTTCTTGCACATCGTCGTCGTTCAAAATACTTGAAAAAGATGCGGAGCAAATACTAACATTTGGGCTCTCAAAAATGACTCTCTCGGTGATGGAAATCCTGATAAAATTTAATAAATTCTTCACATTACGCTTTTTTTGTTAGAATCAATAGGATTACTTAAAATTGCCGAAAAGACACGGCAGATGCGTCCGCCGAACACTCCTCGTTTTAGCTGCAGGGGGAGAGGGTTTTCGAGACGCCACTTTCTTCCGAGGTGACCAGCCGTGACGGCCGGAGTGCTAATTAGTTGCTAGGGATTACCTAGTGTAAACTTCCATGTCCTTGGCCCAGTCCATGCGCCCCAAGTCTCCACGGACCCCTCGATTCCTTACAAGTGGCACGGAAGGCATAAAAACGATAAGCATGGGTATCAATAGTCTCGCAGGAGGGAGGGGACATTTAGACATTATAAGAAATAGTGGACGTTACGAATTTTCACCAAGGCTGACCACCGTCATCAAGCGGAACGCCCGAGGTCAAGCGGTCAAGAGCCCGTCTCGAACCACTAAAGATGTGACGGCGTTTTTCCAAACCTTACCGGCATATGCTTTAGGTCCCAAGGGGAATATTTCGAAGGGACCGAATTTCCTATATATACACATATACATACATAATACATATATAAAAATATATATTCGAATAAGGTATTAAAGATATATTCGAATGCACACACACACATAGGTGTGTATATATATATATATATATATATATATATATATATATATATATACACATACATATATGTACCTACATATAATATATATATATACATACATATATATATATACATATATGTACATATATATAATATATATAAATATATACATATATATATATATATAATATCCCTTAGAATTATATCCCATTTATATTTAGGTTTGTGTTAATACTTTATTTTTAGTATAATTATTAATTGCTACTCTCTATGAAGAATATGTGAACTTCATAAAAAGATAAAAATGCAATAAATACATATATGTCTACATCAGTATTTTAATCCTAAGATTGGTTTACTACAGCCCTCCATTCTTTTCTATTTAGTGTTGTAATTTCCTTTCAACCCCTGCCTGAAAGCTTCCCTCTGTTTTACGTCCTTATTAATATATTTGTCTGTCTTAATCTTCCTTTATGGGATCTCCACCACATTACTCCCTTGTATTTTGTTTCTAACTAAATCAATGTGCGTCAGAAGTGAGTGTCCAATCTACCTATAATTTTTATTCTTTGCAATAGTTCTCTTCAGATGATCCTTTACTCTTTTGCTTTTCTAAGCACTTCTTCCTTGTTCCTCTCTTTGAACAAAAAATGAAACACTTTATTTGGACATTGATACTTAATTTATCTCTGATTCGTTGCACAATTTTACTGTAGAACGTTACTTATCAAAAAAACTTTTGGAAATAACATATCGCTAAACTTAACTTATTTGGGAAAGTTAATTAGACATTTTATCTCCAGCATCGAGCAAAGTTCATTCTCCTAAATACTAGACAATGAAACGGTTAATATGAATTATTTATTAGCTGTAAACTAGCTACGTTTTTCCTTTCCTAGAATGTTCTATTATTACTAACTCATATTGTTTCACATGACTGAAAGCCTAAAAAATATGGCTTGGTTTCTTTGAAGAGTTGCTCTAAAATTCGACAGTTTCGGTTTATTTCTGTTTGAGTCAACTTTAACAGTGAATAATTTATATGATAAACTTCTACTGCAAAGTGCGATGGTCTCGAATTACAGGTATTAAGAGTTAATTTTAAAAGTACATCAGTTCATATTTTTTTAATTCAGCGTTCATTTCAAATCGCAATTGTCTAAAGCACCTGTAAAATCATCACGTGCCCAAAAACAAAACTCTAAAGAAGAAACTGAACACGTACTTAAATGGGCTACTCATGCGAATTAAATCCTGTTACCGCTGAACACGAAAAAAATAGCCCTGAGAAGATTGGCCAATGGCTGCTAGTATACATACAGAATAAAATCCTGTATGAGCAAGAGTAAAAATTTGTGATGCAATACCTTTCTTTACAATGAAAGTCCATAAAGTTCTCCTTCTCACCGTTTTCTCTCTGGTACTAAGTCCCAGAAAATCTGCTTTTTACGGAATTACTGCTGAAGCGTTCATATTCCTTCCAAGCAGTCATGATCTTGTATAATTCTCTCGTCTCTTTCACATTCATCTATTGTGTCATACACGATCCATGGTTTCCTTGAGACTTCTAACTTTTTATCGCCTCCAGAATCATTTCTAACACACTCACCCCATGATTTACGCTCAATCTTCTTCCCTCATTATCTCTCCCTTCTATCTTTTTTCTAGTGTTTCAGCTGCCATACAAGGACATTTTTATAATGAGGATATATTTTTTTCTTTTTAGGCGAAGCTATCAAAAGATGTAAAGTTTTTGTCCAACCAAAAATTCAAAAGCTTGAAAGGTTGGGTGTCAAATGAAAATATTAAAAACAATTAATATGAAGAGAGAATTTTAGTAAAATGAATACAGAATACATTCATATGAATTCCAACATATTCCTTATCTAAGTAGATTCACCTCGCCTTCATCCAACCCTACTTCCTCGGGCTCATCCCCCCTCTCTCGAGCCAATTGCAACCAAAATAAAAATTCCCTACTCAGGTTCTCTTATATTTTAACACGAACACTATAGTCAGCAATAGAATACTCCTTACTATACCAGTCAACACTGCACATCAATCTACTTTACAAGTGAGCCGAAAAGTGCGTCGTATTCACATGGAAGGTGTTACAATATTAAATATTTAACAATATGAGCAATACAAAAATATTTATCCCACTCCCTAGAATTATATATCGACTAATACTACAAACGAAGACCCTGAAAGCAGTCAGCCAAAATGAGAGTGCTGGGAGAAACAATACCAGGATATGGAAAGGCAACAACGGAAAGGCGAAATTGAGCTATTCAGGAAGGTAAAATCGCTGTCAGAAGGGATAATAAAAGTACACACAATCAAAGACAAATCAGCAATGTTATTAATTGAACCGAGAGAGATTCAAGAAAGACGGAAATAATATATAAAGGAATTATATGATTGATACAGCCACTAAACTTAGGTATATAAAGCTTACTAAGCCCATAAACAGTTGATGGTAAGATAAAAAAATGGAATTTTAATCAAATAAGGTCGTGTGAGTGAACAGCAGTCCGAAGGAACTACTGAAAGGTTTAAAAAACGTGTGGGAATAAGAGTTTTTATGAACTGATTCGTAGTATTTACGTGGGAGGAATTTTGCCGGAAGATTTCGACAGATCACCGTCATGCCTTATCACAAAAAAGGGAAAGTATGAGGAGAGGGGATTGTTGGGAGAAATCATGGGGAGATAGGAAAGATGGATATAAAGAATATTGATTGGCAATGAGATGTTGAAGACAACGATAGAAGGGACAATGTTAGGCAAACAAGGAAGGGGCAGGAATAGTAAAGGCATGCTTGGACGGAATGAAGGGAGGAAGTATGTATGTGAAATTGAAGCAGTAATTTTGTAGCATCAGGTTGTGTTTCGTTAGAAGAGGCAAATGTATGTTACGTTGACCAGTCTGCAACTATTCAAAACGCTACGCGGTAGACTAGCCAATGAAATTAGTAGCTTTATACGCCGCATGTTGCAAAATATATATTATATTTGACGGTTTTGTGGAAAGAAATTTTTCCCTTGTAACATTAATCAATTTTAGGATATCATCAAAGGTGACAATATTGAAAAATCGCAGAGTGGAAAATGAAAAAAATTGTTTCCGCCCAGGATCGAACTGAGGACCTTCCGCGTGTAAAGCGGATGTGATAACCACTACACCACGGAAACAGTTACCTAATATATTTGCACATTAAGAATGTATGGAAGGAATTCAAGCGAGTTGTTTCCGTAGTTCGTGGTTTCCTACAATTATAATCCACACCCGTTGGGTGCTGCTGGACCTTCCGGAAACTTCACCCGAAATGATACCCGAGTGTCCTTGTCATCGTTTGGGCATTCTCTTGTCGAATTTACCATGTCTATTTTAGCAGTGCCTCAAGCACGATTACAAGAAAATTTGTTAACTATTTATTAACACGAACTTCCTACCTCATTTAATGGAATGAATTCCATTCGCAAAATTTCTTGGGAAAAATTGGAATTAAATTCAAATAAATTTTAAGAATGGTAAAACATATAATTAACAAAATACTCTTTTGTATTTTCTTCACTGTTTCCACAATTGGCTGTCATCATAAAGGCACAGCAATATCGTTGGGTGATTCGAGTTGATGCACGAGTAATTGCATGCCTTAAGGGTGGGTTATTACTTTTTTCCGATTTTGGGCATTCATTGCCCTGGGAACCAGTCGTTCGTCGAATCCCTTAGCTGATGAATTACGGCAACGCAAACATTCCATCGAGTTTATTATGCAGACACTAAGAAAACTCTCCATTGAAGTGATGCATGTTCATATATTCGAGCAGAAGCTTCTTTTGGAAATTTACACAATATGCATGATTGTAAATGCCTTACATATTTTTGAACAATTGACACGTTTTGAGATGACATGTACAAATGTCGATCAATTTTTTTGCGATAGCTGATTTTTTCTATGACCTTTTATATTTCAGGTAATAAGCAAATCGTTTTAAAACTGCAAAATTATTTGAAAATTTAATTTTCTATCCTACATTGGTAAAATTAACTTAATTATTGGAAATAATATATACGATAATACCCAGGTACATAAAAATTGCAATGGAATTCAATCTACAATATTAACAGTAATAAATAAAATCCTAAAATATCTATTACAAAAATTCAGTATATTTGTACGGGGTATGCTAAGATACTGGAACAGCATTAACGGAATGAAATGACGATTGAATAGTCACGTGTGCACCAACCGTAAATAAGGAATTTCAACCTCGAGTTAATGGGACAAAAAATGGTTAAAATCTTTAGCCCTGCCACAACATGCAGTCGCGCTCAATCATAGTGAATCAGCATGCAAATATCTTATGTGACGGTCTAGGTTGAGAGAAAATAGGAGAAAAATAATTGGAAAAGTATGACACTATTATAATTCCTTTTTGTACTAAAAATAAGCATATTTTTCTCGAATATGGAACAATTCCAAGAAATTAAGCCCCATTCCATTAACAAAATATTTATTTAGTAGCTGTGTCCATCCAAAAACCTACCTTAACTGGTAGATTACCTAATAATAATAATATTTATATATACAAGCACTAAATTGGCAAATATATCGTTGGGAGTTACAGATGATACACTGCGGTAGGGGTAAAAATATTCACGTCGAAATTAGTCTGGTTCACCCCCTGCCCCTCACCCTGGCGGTATCTTGCTGGGTACTAAGTATATGTATGATTTTTATTGATTTTATACTAAAATAATTTTAAGAGAGTACATATTTGAAATTAAAAATGTGTTTCCTCCCAGGATAGAGCTGTGGACCTTCGGAAACAATTAGTATGAGGAAGAGACATTTGTACAAAGGTATATCATTGAGTTTCCTTTGCATAATAAAAGACTTCATTAGACAATGTTAAGAAAAAATCAACTTTAATTTTGCACGAAGTACGAGGATATATATATAATATAAATTATAAGTATATATACATATTTACATACACACGTACACCTCTCCTGGGCATGGTTCCACACGTTTTCCCACAGTAATCTATTCGTGATCATGAGCATAAAAGGCACTCATGATGTGTCAATTTGAGAATTTCAGAGGCTTAATGACAAAAATTCTCTTAATGTCAGAAAAACGACGTGTTATACTCAAAATATTCATTAAGAGCATAGTAACCATTAAACAACGTGTAGTCATCGAAACAAGCACTTTGTTGTTGGATATTTTCAGAACCTTATTTCAGCCGAAAAATGGCCTATGAAACGAAATATTTTCTAGCAGATGTTTACTTCGTTTAAACTTATGAAATTTAGGCTCAATTAAAGGGATAGTGAAGAAAAATCGAGACTTGCTGCGCAATCAAGTATTTTGCTTCGAATATGCTAAATGATTTGATGGAGTTCACCTGTTATATAATGTTAGATTTTCATATAAATACTTCACTTATACGACAATTATCTGCATAAATTTAACGAATATGATAAGTCAAATTGCCGAAGTGCCAAGGACGAACAACAGTGTCATTGGTAATATGAGCAGACGGAGGTAAAGTTTTTGATACTTGAAAACTCCAATAGTTTCGTATCTAATATCAATAAGGCAGTTCATGTAAACTGAAAAATGAGTCAGGTTATTAAAACCCACTCTATTACATTAATTTATTGTAATGGATTTTTTCTAAATTTTCCGCTTATAATTACATTGAATCTCATACAATAAATAATAATAAAAGAATTATATTTTGGGTTTTTTGATTTTTTTACCCGGATTTACTCCTATAAATCCGTAGGTACATTAAATTTTGATGTAATAAAACAATTATGCTCGATCCTTTTAATTCTCGTTAAGTCTAAAATAATGACTTAGGGAGCAAAGGCATTCTCCACGCAAATTATACAATATTATTCTTCATTCTTATGTCGACCAAAGGTAGCGAACAACATTTTGTAAAATCAATTCATCAACGACTAATAAAACAGAAGAAACTTTTGTAGTGGTTTGAAATGATAATCAAATATTTGTGATAATGTCTTAAATATACGATACGTGCTTTAAAAGAAAAAAAATTGGCAGCAATTTTTTAAAAAAGTAATATGTCCTTAAGAAAAGTGATTGCTGCATTTGTCAAGCGGGAGACGATCTCTCGGTCGGGTAAGTGAGGAAATGCAAATATGGATATTCGTTCTTTCTCCGCTCGCCATTAAGAAAAGAGAAAGCTTTGCTGTTGGGGAGGGGGTGAGTTTAAAGAAAATTAGCAAGTGAAATAAGATGATACTATTTTCTTAATGATCATTCAAATCCGCACTAATACTATACGAGTATATGATATGTGCTGAGAGTCTAAAGGTAGGTTTTCTGACACAGAACGTACATTCCTACAGTTTTTAGCCTCGCCTTAAAAGACAAAACCATAGACATCACGCTACAATACTTTATATATATATATATATATATATATATATATATATATATATATATATATATATAACATATATATACATGCACACATACATACAAGGAAAGTTAGAGGAAAATATTACTAAAATATTAAATACTTATAACCATAGTTCATCAATATTTCCGTTGTCAAGGTAATGTTACACGCTGTTAACACATGTTCTTTTTTCAACAGGCATATCACAAGTATACCTTAAGTGATTAGATACGTACATTTGGTATTATTTCTTCGTTCACATATATGGTGTTTGGCTATTATGTTGCAACTGTATTATTATCCACATCGTACTACGACAGGAGAGATCATTGAAGTAAGATAACAGATATTAAGAGTAGAACAGTTACATTGAAGTAGACATCTTTACCAGGACCGAATAAGGGATCAGAAGAACACTGAACGAAAGATCTTGGGTATTCTTGGCGTGCCTGTTGAGTGAAATCCAAGCCAATCCAAAAATTTGCCAAGAGGCTATGGAGACACCGAATTAGTGCCTCCATAGCTCCTAACGTTTCGATATACAACTCGGTCATCGGAACGTAGGCAAATATGGAGACACTAACTGAGTGAAATCCCCGAGATGATTCGAATCACCAAAATAACATTATTCGACCGCGCTAGGGAGAGGGAAATTATTTTTTTTCATTCTAAGTAACCTAGCATGTTGCCGTTTTTTATATAAGCTTTAAATTATCGTTCTTCTTGACGCTAGAATCCCACGCATATTCATTAGTAATCAGCAGTTATGACTACATAATTTTTAATGGTGTGTACCTTGGTACTGAATCATCCCATGTCGCACACACCCTGGCGGTGGCTAGTTGAATACCTTATAGATGTATTGTGTGAGTAGATTTATGATGGAACCCTGAATTTTGATCACGACAGCTCATTTGTGGTCAATTTTACCGATGTACGGCATTCCTGAACTCATCCTAGTCGGTAATGGACTCAGATGCAGGTACAAAGATCGGCTGGTGTGTCAATTTTGTTACCCTTTTCTCCGTGGTTATTCCTAAGAACAAAGATAATATATTCACCAAAAAACCGAAAAAATCAGTAAGGCCCGGCCTCTATGAATAGATCAAGAGTTATATTACAATGAAACTGTTCGCTGAATTCCTATATCTACTAATCTTATCCATATTTCCCTCTTGGTCTGCTTTATTTTGCATTAATTTTATTATATTTTCAACGTAACCTCTTTTGAAGGTGCAGTAATTGGCTCACCATGAAGTTCTAACTCCTTAATACGGACGGAATGAATGTTTCAAAAATGTCTTAAAATGTTCCCCTCGTTGTCTTCTCTTGTCTTTCTTCTTTCTCATCAACGCAAGACAGTTTTTTTAAGTCAAAAAATAAATAATAAATACACGTAGTAGTATGTAACCATGACCCTCTGTGGTAAGAACTATCCATTCTTCACAATGGATGGGTATTGATACTGAAATCTACACTCAATACTGTTTAAAAGTGAAATCGAATGAATTGATTTCAATTTCAAATAATGAAAACAGGAAATAAGCACGATATTTATTTTTTCTGGGCGATTCTTTAATCCAACTATCGATCAGAGATGAGCAGGGGTGTTACGAAAGAGAGTACCGATTGATTACGGCGGAATCAACATTACTTGTCGAAAACGAAAAAAAAAATAAAAATGTAAAGGAGTAAAATTTGAAAATAGAATTGGATCTAGTACAAAATGGTTTATCTGAGACTTAAGCTCGCGTATCATATTGTTGCATCTACATTTCAGCAACTGAAGTAACTATCATGTAATACGACCTTAGGAGAAAAATTTGGTGAGAGTCCGTATTCTCGTCTCTTTTATTTGCTTTATTAATTTTCTAAATGGATGTGAGCTTCTCATTCTTGGCATTGCAATACCTTTTTCATCCAAACAATGAATTTCTAAAAAGAAGGCCTTGGTTTTTTTGGACTACGTGACCGGTCGTAGGTATGGAAAAAAATTCCAAAGATATGAACGCAATGCCTAAAACCTTTTTTTATGCGGAGTAGCAGACATGACGTAATCCACTTCTATAGCCTCCGAATATTCTTATTTAAAATTTAAAAAACTCCAAGTTGCTCATACTTTTTATATGCTTTCTAGACCAGCTACCTTAGCTGCTACAGGGAATGAATTATGATCCTAGGAGATTTGCAATTACATCGATAAAAGTTTAATGAATGCAGTTATTTCCTAGTGAATAGGTTCCAAAGAAAACAAACTCAAGCCATAATTCATTTAAAGTGTAACACTGCATGCATTTGAACTTTGATTGTAAATCCAGCGAATGGCCGTAGATTGGAGAATATTAAAATGTTGGCATAGTGAGTAATGACGGGAATGAGCTTGGCAGGGAGGAAGACTAAAAACAAAATTAAATATGACGAAATAAATGAGGAAGTTGCCAGGTAAAATTCATTGCAGTCAGAAAAATTTCCTTGAATAAATATTGACATGCTAGTAAGACTGTGATTGGTGGCAAAATGTTGGTAATTTGATTTTGAGGAAGGAAAAACGGGACCCTTGAACAAAGAGGCGGAAGGTACGTTCATGTACGAAAAGATGAAAAATAAAATAATTTAAGACTAATTAAGTTAATCTCCCGAAATACATTGAAGGTAACAGTCGTTTGGGACCGTTCCAAACTTACCTATCCTAAGCAGACGACATTGAAAAATTATTTCATTCAAATAATTTTCATAATAGCATCCCTTACTCCATAGTTCTATAATTTTTGCATCACTAGTATGCCTTATGCTACTAAAAAAACCGTAGTCACCGGCTCTGCCTAGGCTAATTGACATGCCTAATTAATTTGTGAATAATTAGCTTTCATAAATAATTAGGAGTTATGCCATATAGACTATTGATTTTCTAGTGCCTTTATTCAATCAGACGTGATTATTTATCTTCATAATCTGTTTTAAAAATATTTAGGAAAATTATTTCATATGCTTCTTGGTGAGGTAATCTAAAATGATTTACTTGTTATGATACATGTTTTTCTTTTACGAATTATTAATATACTCGAAGAAACTGTTATAGGCTTAATTTTGTAAAGTTATCCATCAAGGGAGAAAGAAAATATTCAATGCGGGAAGATTTTTCCAGCGGACTGATATAATATTAAATTTATTTCAAAGTTAGTAAATTATCTTAAATTTAATATTATAATGAAAACTTTCTAACACTCATTGACGATCAATAACATAGTTTATCAAATGAACCACAGTTTTAATTTTAAAACTCTTCATTCATGATACAGGTATGGTAAATATCTTATAGTTTTTAACTGATTGATATAACTAAGTGATAATCTTCAAGCTACTGATGGTAGCAAAAGTAAATAACTCATTTTAACTCATTTATATGCATACTGAGTCTGTATAGACATTATATTTTATTATGCATAGCATAAATACGTATATTTTCAAGTGTCTGGGGTATTAACATATACGAACAAATTAACATCGACTCAGATAAAGTTGGTGTGCAGGCCCCGGTGAGATTTTGTCTTACGCTGAATGTCTGTGAAATAGCATAGTCTAAAGAGCGTCATAAACAAAGGAGGAAAGTGTCAAAATACTAACTTGCTATTAGTTAAAAGGAAAATATGAGAATATTTCCAAAGCTGATATTCGGAAGAATTGATATTTTTGCCCGTGCGGTATGCATCTGAACCCGATTAAATGGCTAACCTCATAACTGGGCCCTATGATTTAATACTAGTTCCCCTAAATTGCAGAAAACTTTCATCCTTAGTGAAACAAATTTGGATTCTGTTAATGAAAAAAGTGGAAATACCGCTTGGTGCATGAATGCCGCAATCCGAGATCTCAGGATCTTGAAGCTAACACAAAAGGAATAATCAGTGAAAGTTTCACACGCAAATATAAGAGGTTAGGCCGAAATTCTTTCCATTTTTCGTATATTATTCCTTTAGACATAATTTGAGATTTTTTGTCTCGTTAATTCATACTTATTTTCCGTTTTACCCAAATTTTCCGCGGACAAAAACATGGTGTAATATATTTTTACTGGACTTTTTTTGGTTGACGTGGACTATTTACTCGATAAGAGGGCGTAATTGTGAGAGGAAGAGAACAAAAAATTAACGAAAAAGTGCCCTCTCTTTGGCACTGGGTTACTGTTACGTAAATCTCGTGAAATTAGCCAGTTGCGGACTCAATGGGCCTCTTTCCCTAACATTTTTTTTGTGACAGAGTTTGTTAATTCTGGAGCTGGGAACAATTTTCACCATTGTACAGGACGAATTCAGCGGAAGAAAGAAATTTACTCTACCTAATGAGATACCAATTCACCAATTGGGTCCTTTTAACATGGACGTATTCGTCACGCGTTGAAGTCTCCGGCCATAAACTCTCGAGAATCGCTTGGCTGACTTTTTTCACCGAAAACACTGCGACACTGTGACATTGAAGATAAAAAATATCATATTTAATGCATTAAAATGAATTAGGAATGATTTCACTCGAAGCAAAATGTCCTCCAATGGATTACGAAATGGGCTGCGATAACGAAACATACAATGGGAAATCCAATAAACCGAAAATATAAGAAGTGTTAACATTGTGCAGCGAAAAATTGGCTTGAACGGTGAGATTTGGGAAATGTTTATTAATTTGCTCCTGTGCCCTTTTTAAAAGCCTGTTGGACAACCTTCTCTTGAACAAGTGAGAAAATAAAATGATAAAATGGCTTCTACATGGATGTCTAGAGCGACGAAGAAGTTTCAGTGTCCCATGAAATATTAAAGTTCACCGTACATTCCATTTACAGCAATAGGCTCTATTTAAAATTCATTCAGGCACATGAATGCTGAAATGTGATAGTAATTAAAGAAAAGTTTAAACCTACTTAAGTACATAAAGTCAAAAGGAAAGGTTAAGTTTACTTACATACCTGTATAAACCCAATAGTAAAGTGGAGTCCATAACTATTCTCACGCTAATCTACACCATGAATGTTTAAATGGTTATGGAAATAAAAATTGAAATAAGTAATAATATACGTTGAATATTATTACGCAGGCAAAAGTATGCATCCTGTACGCTTGATCGTTATGATATTTCGTAATCACCTCCATCATCCGTTGCAGAATATGGTGGAAAAACAGGTGAGAAGACGAACATAACTTGGGGATTTATAGGGCTATGAATAATGCAGGATAATGGTTGTACAGGATAGAATGATTTTCCGTTCGCAAACTTGAAAAACCTGGCTCGGAGTTCAAAGATTTTCCAAACGTCAAGAAGTACTGTCGGCAGTTAATGGCTATTTTGAGTTTCATGGTAGTTCTTTTTATAAAAAGGGTATAGAACTCATTGAATAATACTGGGCATAGTGTATAGAGCTGAAAGAAGATTATGTTGAAAATTCAATACATTTTTTGTCAAAAAATTTGTCTCTATGTATTATCAAAAAATACATATAAACCTTATCAAAAAACATTTTTACGGTATATATATATATATATATATATATATATATATATATATATATATATATATACCGTAAAACAGTATTCAATCCGAAGGTCGGTTTGGTAGGTGATGGTGGAGTTAACCCAGTGCCAATCCCGACGGCCTGTGAAATTCACACATCAGGTTAGGAGGGCTAGTTCCTTTCCATTTGCCGGTTATGGTTTCCCAGGAAGATCTGGTACCCGAAAAATTATATAGCTCAGTTGGGGCTGCAGGTGCCCAGAGAGGCAGGTGCCAAAAGGGAATGGTCCCCGGGCCCTCCGCTCAGTAGCCAACGCTCTACTCCTGGACTACCGCGATCCTCATCTTCCTTTATAGAAATATATATATATATATATATATATATATATATATATATATATACATATATACATACATACATATATATACATATATACATATATATATACATACATATATACATATATATACATATATATATATATATATATATATATATATACACATATATAATTATAACTGATCGCATACCGGAAAATATTCAGACTAGATACATGTATGATAATAAAAATGAAAAATTAAAAAAATATCAGCATTCCTCTTCTATAATAGTCACAATTGTAAGCTTTTGTAAGTTTCACCCTATGCATTCAAATATTTGAGTATATATCACTATTTTCGTTGAAAAGAAAAAAACAAGACTAGAAAATACATGCAAAAACATATAACCTATCGATTAACCATCATTTTACGTCGCTGCGCATAACAAAAAAGTATTACTAGTTGAGACTTAATTGAACATATATTTAACTCGATCGTTTTCTCATGCTCCCAATCTTGTTTTACCTACCTTGACTGAAACACAGTCCTTAAATAGGAAAAAATCAACAGCATTCAGGGGAAGCAGACGTTTTTATTGTCCAGAAATAATTTACGAAAGGGAAAATCTCAGATTAATTTGCCCTTAGCTTTTACCTCAGTGAGTTGCTGCGTGCGTGAGAACAGACCCGTTTAAGCAAAGTTCGGAAAGGAAGTAATGTGAAGGGAAAATATTTGTTTTTCATCGAAAAACCGCGGCAACGTTTATTTTGAGCCTTTTACTTCTTAATGTCGTCTTGAGAAGAGGATGAGGAATTCAGTAAACAGTGTACTATATCGAAGACATTTTCCCCTTTAGAAAATAACAGAGAAAAAAACGACTTCTGCATGAACAGGATCGAGTGATTAAAGTATACGAAAAGGTTATGTGCCAGATGTTCAAGCGGCAGAGTAGCGTAATTGAGAAACCAAGGCCCGCCTATTAGCATCTTACATTTTAAGCATGAATCAGACATTGTGATGGAATAACCTTCCCATGAACAGGAAAAAGAGAAAAGGAAATGAAAACAAGCCAATCGTTGTTGTAAAAAGGGGTAATGGGTGGAAGAAAAAACCGTCCTGTTGCTCATCGTACTATCTAATGAATTACGTAATCAATTCCGACAGTGTGATAAATTCCCACAGCTTCCCGGGAGCGGATGCGGACTCAGACCACAATTTAGTTGTTATGAAATGTAGCGTCCGTTTCAAAAAGATAAGGCGGGGGCGGAGAGTTAGAAAATGGAATGTAGAAGCATTAAATGGGTTGAAAAGGAAGGAATATAAACAGGCGGCAGAGAAAATCATGGAGGATGGTAAAGGGCTTAGTACTATCGAAGAAAAATGGGAAATGATCAATAAAGGGTTGTCTAAAGCCGCAAAAGACACTATTGGAACCGTTAACACTAAAAGGACTAGGAAACCATGGATCACGGATGAGATGATTACAAAGATAGATCAGCGGCGAAAATGGAAGAATATAAATACAGAATTAGGCAATAGAACTGTATAGTCAAGAACTCAGACCAACAAAGTTAGACATTGAAAAAGAAAACGACGTAGAGGAAGACAGCTTAGGTCCAGGCATACTAGACAATCAGATAAAAAGGGCATTAAGGGAGATGAAACTAAATAAGGCCGTGGGGGTAGATAACATTCCCGTGGAACTTTTAAAATGCTTAGGAAAAGGTGGGAGGAAGAGGCTATATGGGCTGATCCATAGTATTTATGAGGAGGGAATCTGGCCGGAAGACTTTGTGAGATCAGTTTTAGTTCCTATTCCGAAAAAGGTAAAGGCCACGTCATGTGAGGACTATAGGACGATAAGTTTGATATCCCACGCTGCTAAAGTTGTTCTCAGGATCATAAACAAAAGGATAGAGAGTAGGGCAAATGATTACTTATGGGATGATCAGTTTGGGTTTAGGAAGGGGAGAGGTACGCGTGATGCCATTGCAGTAATGAGATTATTAATCGAGAGGAATATAGAACACAACCAGGAGGTATTTGCCTGTTTCGTAGATTTCGAAAAAGCGTTTGATAGAGTGAATTGGGAAAAACTAATGAGTATATTGCAGAAGATAGGAATAGATTGGAGGGAAAGGAGGCTAATCCGCAACCTGTACATGTCTCAGACTGCTCGGGTGCGGGTGGGAAACGGGGAGTCCGGATGGGCAGTGTTAGGAAGGGGTGTAAGGCAGGGTTGCCCATTATCACCGTTGCTGTTCAACCTGTATGCAGAGCAAATGATCAAAGAGGCGTGGGAAGAACTCGAGGTAGGAATGAAAGTGGGCGGGGAATTCGTAAAATCAATAAGGTTTGCTGATGACTAAGGTTTAGTTTGTCAGTCAACCAAGGGGTTGCCAGCATTGCTGAGTGAATTGGAAATTCAGTGCGACAGGTATGGGATGAGAATCAATATTAATAAAACAAAGGTTAAGCGATTTTCTAGAAAGAAAAAGACCAGGTTTAACATTAAAATAGGAGGGATAAAAGTAGAGCAGGTAGAACAGTTTACGTATCTCGGTAGTGTTTTGGACCAACAGGGTCAAAGTAGTAGGGACGTAAGGAGAAGAATTGCGCTAGGCAAAGAGGCTTTCACAAGGAGGTGGGAGTTGATGACGGGGACTTTGAGTGAGGAAGTTAAGAAAAGACTCGTAAAAACTTTGATTTGCAGCGTAGCTATATACGGTGCGGAAACGTGGTCATTGAAGCAGGAGGATAGACGTAGACTGGAGGCTTTTGAAATGTGGGTGTGGAGAAGAATGGAGAAGGTGAAATGGACAGAGAAGAAAACAAACGAGGAAGTACTTGGTATGGTGGGCGAAGAGAGGGGTTTGTTGGGAGCAATCCTATTGAGGCAGGTAAAGTGGATGAAGGGGGTGTTGACCGGCAGTGGGATGTTGAAGACTGCGATAGAGGGGAGAATGTTTGGCAAACGATGAAAGGGAAGGAACAGGATAGGGGTGTTGGACGGGATGAAGGGAGGAAGAAAGTACTCAGAGATGAAGAGGGACCTGATATAGAGTAGGATGATGGGGTTTGTGTTTTTTTGGGAGTAATAAAATGTTTGTTTGGTAGTTGTGTCCATCCAAAAATCTACCTGAACCGGTAGATTATCTAATAATAGATAATATTATTATACATGTCTGGTACTAACATATATTATAATGCATGTCATTTGACATCTTACTCAGAGCCTTTTTCAGGCGGAAGTGTTATAGCTCAGAGGATTCAAAATATGTAGTCAATTTAGGTGTCAATTTAGTCAATGAGGTCATCAATAAAACAGGTTCCAGGTCATATTATGTTACTTATTTATGGTCAGTATTTGTAATTTTTTATTTCATTGAAAATATGCATCAAAATCTTTTATTTTCTCGAAACAGGCATTTTCCACGACCACCCATAAGTATCATTATCCCTCGATGACCCAATTGTAATGCATTCACTTCTGTGTACGTCTTTCCCGCATCAGTCTCTGATGTAATTATACGTTAGGTTTCGGAGTCAAAACGAATTCGATCAGAGACAGGCCACCACGGGTTATTTTAAACCGGATATGGAAAATGATTTTCCAAGAATAACGCTCCCCAGGTGCGAGTCATCTCAAAAAAGAAATTGGCTTCGAAAACAAATGACAAGTGCCCTTTCTATATATATATATATATATATATATATATATATATATATATGGAACCCGGGGTCTTGCCAAATAAATTTTTAAATATCGCATTCACTCAGTGCTTTAAATATCTTCTATTCATTGGACCACTTTCCATTATCTAATATATATATAATCGAAATAGCCCAATTATAATAAATCGAAATAGCCCAAAAACTAAAAAATCTGCGTAGTCTTAGCTTTGTCTGGGAATCGTGAGTCACTATTAATGATGGTATAAAGAAATCAATTCGGTTTTTGACGGACACTAAAAAATTATTTTAGATACAATTTCAACAGGCCTTTCTTTTGGTTCAATGAATCATGACGCACAGTACAATTTCTCAATTGCGGGGAGAGAGAAATTACTCTGTAAACCTCAGCACGAAATCCACTGACGGGATCCGGTTTTCCACAAATTACCCAAACCTTTCGACACCTTTACGTTCTATGTCAGCTGAAGATGACGTAAGTCATCGGGAACCCGGGGTCTTGCCAAATAAATTTTTAAATATCGCATTCACTCAGTGCTTTAAATATCTTCTATTCATTGGACCACTTTCCATTATCTAATTGAGTCCACGGAGGTTTTTGGAAGCCATTGCCGAAGGAGCGACATCATCTCGTGCATTGGAGATATAATTCTTGTATCAAATAGCGAGGTAAAAATATATACTTGGCTTTTTCACAAATTAACTTTTCAGGAATAGGTTTTCGCACAGGGTATTAGATTCTACGCAAAATGCTTTGGCTTCCTGTACAAGAAAATGTATCTGGACAACCAGGTTAACGAATAATAGGCTTTCTTTTTAAAGAAACCTCGTCGACAAATAAATATTTTTATGTGAGGGAAGATAAAAAGATAGTTTTACCCCTTCATAATCTTGGAGGTTTGCGTAACAGAGCCGGGAACAGTCTATTTCTAACAAGTGCATAATTAGCGGAATATTCTCATAAATTATATATTTTTTCAAAAAATTCCATGAACACAATACCGAAGCAGGTCCAATGTTATGATAAAGTATTTGTGTAGGAAACGATATTTCTTTTGAATGATAGAGAAGAAATTACGCGTATTTTCGAATTTATACCCAGGCAACAATTACAGAGTGTAAAAATCATTCGCCTTGACTGGGATCCCAGTCAAGGCGAATGATTTTTACACTCTGAAATTGATGCCGCGGATTTGCCGCGTTGCGCATTAGCGGATGACTCCGTTAAAAGCTACTGCTGCGGCATCTCCCGCAGTTTCTTTGGAATTTATACCAAGGAATAAAATGAACTTCGCAATTCGGAAACTCAAACTGGAAACGAGAACTCGATACATATCAAGCAGTGGAATGACAACATTATTTGCCGAAATCATCACATGAAAAGAAAATTTCAAAGGGCAAATAAATCGCATTGTGCTATAACTCGTGGAGTATTCCAGCTACCAACCTAATTATCGTGAGTAATCATTACATATTCATATTATACCTAAGAAATTCTAAAGTCTAAAAATAGAGGTTTATATTTAATGGAATCCAAAGAACAGCGGGAGATGTCGTAGAAGTAACTTTTAACGAAGCCATCCGCTAATACGTATTAAAATGTAGAAATTCCAAAGTGTTAAAATCATTCACCTCGACCGAGATTCGAGCCCCAATTCCTCAATGTCTGAGTGTTAGAGGACGTCTCGGTACTTGGAAAAAGTACTAGGCCGGTCATCGAGGGATCCGGGTTCGAATCTCAAGTCATGGTGAATGGTGTTTAAACTTTGAAATTTCTGCAAGTTAATGGCATATTTCCATCAAGTCAATAGATTTCATATCCATAACGACTGCTTCAAGCCTATTCTTTGAATAAGAATTAGGTTAGAAAGAATATATTATATCAATAAACGGAATGATTCATCATTTTATCACAATTCAGTTTTTCGAAAGCTGAATTAAATTGTAGAATTCGTTTTTATTTTGATTTCTTATATAAATAATGCACATAGACAACATTTTGAGTAAAATAAATTTTTTCCGATATAAAAGCATCAAGTGTCCATCTTTTCAAATAATAAACTCAATACTGACTCATTCCACTAGTCTTACAATGTATTCAAGTGTGTTTCTTGGGGTCAATCTCGTCCAATCTAGAATTTATGTATTTCTGGCACGTCTACTGGCCTGGCAGAATTTTCAAATGGTTATCACAGGTGAGGTTGGTTTTCTTAAAATAAATGAAAATGCTTCACAAAAGATAGGAGAGCAAGGATAAAATATCGCCAATAACACGGATTTAATTGAACGAGGAGAATACGTATGTGTGATGTTTTATAAAATATATTAACCATATAGCGATTTTTAAATATAAATACAGTAGTCCCAATTGTTTTTAATGATCGAATATTCCTTATCTAGATGAGCGCCCTTAAAGAATTGACTTAAAATAAATTACGTTAATCAAATTAACAAATGGAATTATCCAAGCGTAGTGAAATATTAAAAAAGTAAATTATTATTTGAACAATCGAAGAAAATCAAATGCTTAGCAAAACGATATTTGAAAGGGAACTATAAAATTTCGATATTAACCAGTATGTATAAATTATTTAAAAAACAATAAGCAGCAAATGTCGTAATAGATAAATGAATCAATTCATAGCAAATGACATTTACGATTAACTACGATAATTAAATGTGTGAATGGCAATGATTCGTATGCGGAACCCTCCGCCGAGGGCATATAATCGAACACAGTTTGAGCAATTTAATTAATAAGTGGCAATTTTCCACAAAATAAAATTGGATACAACCGGTTTTTATGTAACTACATCATCACCTGATGATGATGATGTAATTACATTGAAACCGGTCATCTTCGATTTTATTTCGTGGAAAATTGCCAATTTTTAATTAATCATGATATTCCACCATATCAGGCCTGAAACGTCTCTTTTTATGCAGTTTGAGCAATTATACCTAATGTTTGTTCATCTTTATAGCCGTCCACGAATTCCATTTTTAGAGTACCTTAATTAAATAACTATGTTAAATTTAAATTAATAAATAAACTAATTTGTTTACCACCAAGAAGTCATGACAAGAAGTTTTCAAGAAAATCATTAGCAGAATTTCATTTTTTTCATCCATGTATGTTAATGTAAGTTCATATGAACCATATACGAAACGGCTACGGTTCAAGATGGATTTCTAGTGAAAATGCTTACATTAATTAAAATGCATACGGGAACTCAGGAGTACGCACGAAGTAATCCGTAAATATGTGCTTGACGTGAGGTATATTTGAAGACAGGAGAGTATGGAAGAAATCAGCACAAGGTAACAAGTTTCCATATGTTTCCTGAAATAATAGAGATTTATATTGATTTGTTCGCAGTGATTACCTCGAAAATGAAACGGCATGAAGGGTAGGAATATGTGCAAGGTATAAATATCCCCCTCACAGTCATAGCTATTGTAAATTTTAATTATATTTTTAGACAATATCTCAAGTATTGAGAGGAGTAAGACATATTATCACCCGTTTTTTTCAAATTATACGTGAAAGATTTGGTTAGAGGGGCAAGGGAAGAACTGGCAATAGGAGAGAAACTCGATGGGGAATACATAAAATCAGAAAGATCTGCTTATTGTCAAACATCTATCGAAACCAAGATTAGTCCATCTAGCAAGGGTTTACATGCATTGCGGAACGCACTAGATGATCAGCGCGATAGGAATTAGCTGATAATAATTCAAAACATTACTTTGATTATGGTGTTTTCGATAAGGAAGAAGGCCAAGTCAAAAGTTAAAGTTAAAGGGAAATTTCTAGAGCAAACGGAAGAGTTCACTTAACTTAGATATGGTTAAAGTAGTGGGGACACACAGGAGAAGAATTTATTCAGGCAAAGAAGCCCAGGAATGGTAAGAGGGTCTGAGAGAGGGTTGTTGGGGGAAATCGAAAGGAGTCAGAAAAGTTAGTTGCTGAGAATTTGAATCGGTGGTAGGATGTTGAAATATACTATAATAAAGAGGGAGAACGTTAGGTAAACAAGGTGGGGTGGGGAAAGGATAGGCGCATATTTGACGGAATGAAGGGAGTTAAAATATATGTGGAAACGAAGAATGGTTTAATGTTGTTAGTGAGGTCTAGGTATACCTTGCCAGACGAAGCTAAGAAATGTAATCATGTTTAGTCTGTGTCAACCAAAAACCAGCCTAAACTGTAGAACATCAATTATACTAATAATAGTAATAATCTCAGGCATTAGTGCGGCACGGAGTTGGTATTTTTTCCGATTTTGGATAGAACAAATATTTCACATGAAACCGGTATTAGGGACTTTCTGTGGAGTCCCACTTTGCTCCAACTACCTATCCAAGTAATATTTCTCTTCTAACCTTTCGATTAACCCCGATATGGGAAACTTCTCATTCCCTTTTCTTGGGGGGAAGAGGTCACCGAACTACAAGTAAAACACGAAGCATCAAAGCCCCCCTTCGATCTCGACCCACTCGAAAAGGTTTGAAATTTTCAGGGGGAAAGTGATCGAAACGAATAAGGAAAGGGAATTTTTCGACATAACCACAGCTGAGGAATGGGGATGTGTGTGTCGGGGTGTGGGGAGAGGGATGGAGAGGGGTTAGAAAAAGTCGCCCCCCTTTTATACCAAGTTTGGAGAGGGGTTTGGGGGCGCGAGAGGGTGGTGTGTCTGGGGGTATTTGGCAATTGGTCGGATTCAGTGAAAACGCCGGGAAGGAGCACTTTAGGACCTCGAGCCCGCCCACAATTGGGCCACCACTTTTGGGCCTCTACCCCCACCCATTGCACCCTTTGGCGCTGCCTCTTGTGTCGAGAAGCGTGTACCCCTTTCGTCTAATTCCGCGTGACGAAATTAGCGCGGCGACCAAAATCAAACCAACGATCCATGAGCCCATGAGGAAACCTCCACAAGAGTATTTTCTTTCTCTCTGTGAGAAGTCAACGCTCGCTGCCTAGCGACCATCATCATCAATCTTCCTACTTACGTTACCTAGCAGTTTCTCAAACAGGCAAAAAAAATCTCGTTTCTCAAGCTACGTTTTCATTCATCCGGTTTTGCTTCGCCAAAGACGGCTCAGCCAATCAAGACGCAGGTTGCCAGTGCAGGTTGCTACGTTATTGGAGTTGTCCATCTCTTAATTCTCTCAAGCATTGGGAAATCTTCGCTCGCCGCTTATCATTTGTTAATCTCCCATCAAAACCACATACCTTTAACATATATACACGGAGCGTTATGTCATAATATAGAGGCAAACATAAGAACCAGGGTGATAACAGGATATCGGGTACATCCACGGGTATCTGCATCGTACATTACTGATTAAATTATGGATGCATGGAAATATTAGTGAATGGAAGTATATCCTTTCACAGGTTTGTTATTTTACCGTCTAAGCACGAAAGTTTTAAAATAAAAATTAATTTCCACTTGCCCCTGCTTATCTAAACATTTCACATTACATAATGTCTCAAATAGAAATTCATTTGACATATACATATATTACATCTCAATTATGATAATAAGTTATCCTCCCACTGAAAGAGCGTAAGTAAACTGGATAAACGAGTTGAAAGGGGACCACCATATCACGCCTGAAACGTATCTTTTTAATAGAGTTGAAAGGGGATTCTTTTGCTTCAATATTGAATTCTAAAACGTTGTTCGAAGCGCTTTTCTGTAGAATATTTTCATCGAAGGATATTTGTTGCTGGTTAGCATGGGTCAAAATTATTCCTTTGATTTTTAAATTTTGTTGATCATGACCCACTAACGTGTTCAAATGCTTTTCAAGAAATGAAAAAAATAATAGATGATATGGAAATACTGAAAAGCACCAAGAAAATGACTCATGATGAACGCACCAAAGATATGTTAAGGTGAATATAATTATTGATTAAAAACTGTCATAACGTTTAGATAAAGAGTATAAATGTTATTTTAATGCACAATATTAAAAGACAAAATAGATAAAGGTATATAATTTAAGAGAAGAGTGCCTAATATTATAAATAAATCGTGGATAGAAAATCATTAGGAAGTTTACTATTCGATTGCTACTTTACAACGTTAGATCAAATTTTAAAAATTGTTAATTTTTATTAATAGTATTTCTTATCAAAGAATATTGTTAGGAGTTGGTAGATAGCCAGGTGGTAACATATTCTCTATGCACATTTATGCATACGATTTCACACTTTTCACTATATGAAACTATCATTTGATTTTTATTGAATCTTTTATTGACTACTTGTATGCATATATACTTTGCTTGGGAAGGGCTCGAGTAGTTCATCTACATCTACACGAATTCCCCGCGACACACCATAAAGGTGTGTGGCAGGTGGTGCAAGCACCAGGTGTGGTGGGTTAAGGACTGCTGAGGGAAAGGAAGGGAAAAGAAAAAAAAACATTCCCTAAAAACATTTTAAAATATTGCAAATTTATTTGTATGCTGGCGAAAATTTAGTTCAAAATAAGTTTTTATTTTATTTTATGAAATTTTTCTTTGTTATACGAAATCTCCACCCGTAAACTAAAATAAAACCATCGCAAAACCAAATCAGGGTAACTATCCAAAATCATTATTTTTCTCATGAACCCGACAATTTTAATCACACGAAAGAAAGTACTTACACGCAACAAAATTAAATAACAGGATACGTCTATTCAAATCATGCGGTAGAACGATTAAGAAGATGGGAACATTAAATACTAGTATAAAAAATAACGTCCAGGATATCGACAAAATATATACACTGCCAATTCTAATTTTCTTCTACGCGATTGCTATCATGCCTATTTTGACCTCTAATAGTTCGAGGAAAATATGGCATTTCATATCTATCCGTTATACTATCTATCTCTCCGATTTTACGTTGGTGATCTGATCCACCATATTAAGTCTTGCCTTGTACTTTGTCTTTAAAACCCTTAGATACGTGATCTGTTTCCAATTTACGCACAACGCTCAAATTTAACATGTATTTAAACCTCCGGTCAACTAGTGGCTCTCATCCTAATTATTTCAATAGTCTCGTGACACTTCTACCTTCTTCATAAAAACTTTTCATGAAACTAGCTGCTCTTCGTTACACTCGATCTAGTTCTAAAATTAAGCCTACTTCGAGAGGATCCCGTAGAAAATTTCTTGAAAACTTCGTCCATAACGTTATCTATACAAATATAAAACAACTATTTGAGTAATTGAAGCGCTCTATCATCATGTAAGTAAATTATTGAATCCTAAAATTAGGCCGTGGATGTCAAAGGATGCAGAAGGTTCTCTCTCAGCCAAGGTTTTTGAGCGACCTTGTTGTCTGGCAACGACTCTGCGGAAGTTCCTGGATAAGAATTTCATCAAACCGTGGCGCAAAAATATCCACCGGTTTTAGCTTCAGCATTTTGCGATTAATGAAAACTCTAAAATGGACGATCAGATGTATATAAATACTGATTGCATATTCAACGTAATTTGGCACACACTTTTAAAAGTGGATAGTGCGATTCTTCCTCATTATTACTTGCATGGCTCGAATAGAGTCATCATGAATTTTTGCCAGAAGGCCAGACAGTAAACAAAGAGTATTATTTGGGCGTTATGAGACGTTTGCGTGAAGCAATTCGCCGAAAGAGACCAGAAATGTGGGCAGAAAACTCGTGGATTTTGCACCATGATAACGCACCGTCGCACAGTGCTATCATTATTCGTAATTTTTTGACGAAAAATGCAACAAATACCATCCAACAGCCACCGAATTCACCTGATTTGGCTCCCTGTGACTTCTTTCTGTTCAATCGAGTTAAAAAACCATTACGGGGAACGCGTTTTAGCAGCCGAGAGGAAGTAATGGAAAAATCGCAGGAAGCACTGATGGACATACCGAAAACCGAATATAAAAAATGTTTCGAGGATTGGATCAAGCGCTGGCATAAGTGTGTTGCAGTCGATGGGGATTACTTTGAAGGGGACAATATAGATTTAGATGAATAAACTTGTATTTTTAATTTTCTGAATAAATTCCGGGAAATTTTTGATCAAGGTAGTATAACATCCCAAGTTGTTAGTGGTGGGATATTAACGGGCATGATAGATAGGAGAACATAGGGATAAACCTGTAAGAGCAGGTGAAAATATGTTCTTTCTGCTACCTTGGGAGTGTAATTACAAGAGACCACAGATGCAGTGAAAAGAAGGACAGCCTTGGTGAAGAATGAATATGGTAATAAAAAGAATCTTTTAGGAAACAAACACATGAAATTGGAAAGTAGAACATCCTTTGCAGAAAGGTTTATTTGGAGTACATCATTATAAGGATGCGAAACTTGGACATTGGAAAAGTGGGAAAAGGCTCGGTTGGAAGCGATGGGAATGTGGATTCGAAGAAGGATAACAAGAACAAGACGGACGAACAAGAAAGGCAACAAAGAAGTATTGAGAGAAATTAAAGAGGAAAAGAATTTAGAAAGAGAGATGGAGCAAAGGAAAATTAAAGTTATTGGGTACGTTCTCAGACGAAAAATTTCTTGGAAATTATAATGTAGGGGAAAATATTAGGAATAACAGGAAGGCCAACTTCTCACAAGACCACTCACCAACTTCATTTGTCATCGCCTGCTGAATGATCCGTCCAGAAATGTTTTCATTGCAAATACCCATATAAAGCTCCGTTAAGCAGCAGATATTAGAGTTTTGTGTATGTTAATAGGGAAGTTAAGTATGCCATCATGCCGATGAGAACGAAAAAAATGTTTCCGCTCAGGATCGAACTGAGGACCTTCCGCGTGTAAACCGGATGTGATGGCCACTACACCACGGAAACGTGTTAGAAATACGTGTTTATCTTGAAGAAAATTTCCGGTCAAAAGCACTGACGATACTTTTTACCAACAAAATACATTTATTTACATACATGCTTGTACACCATGCAATCCACCGCTGGAGTATTTGGCAGGGAGTGATTCCGCACAAGGCACTCAACATTTTAATTAAGATATACTCAATTGTTATTTCACAGTACATGTGCAATATAATTCAAGTAATGGTAATATATTTCCCTATAAATATATATTTCACAGGGTATATATGGTAAAGATACCTCTTAAAGCTTTAGACACAATCTTCTACTAACATTAAGGAAAATATGGGTTATGCAAATGTATACACGTAATAATGAAAACGTACTAGGCTACGTTGAATTACATTTTTCCCCTATAGTAGCGATGTTAAAAAGGACAGAGGTTCAAGTTGAGTAATGGTACGTGGTGGTTTTTCCTTCCCATGTGAACGAAGCTTAATCTCCACCGGCGTCGAATAGCCTTTGTGACATAAATTCATGGATTATGACTGTCTTTATGTTCAGATTGATGGCTCTTCCTGCCAAGGACTCCAGTCCGCTTCTGGGTCTCTCATGAACTCCAAGACCAACAGCAATTTGTCAGAAAGCATTGGTTCCCAACGTTTTTAGGATTCCCTTCATCCTCCCTCCTTTCTCAATGATTTTTCCCGCACCAATAGTTCTTGATAGTTATTCCTCAGCGTAAAGTATACATAAGCACGAAAGCTTACAAAAAATGTCCTCTGGTTTTGATAATATTTAGGTTTTTTTGATTGCCAGAATGAGACGTTGAAAATTTATGTCACATGGACACTATGGTGTAGATGGGAGAAGGTTAGGCAAGCGAGAAAGTGGGAGAAGGGCAGACATGTTGGATGGAATGAAGAGAGGAAAGGAGTAGGCAGATTTGTAGAAGGGTTTATTGTAGTGCCTAAAGTGATAGGTTGTTTTTTGATGAACGAAGCTAAATAATATTGCATTGCTCGGTTAGTGTTCATCTAAAAACAACCATAAAAATAAGACTTCCCAGGACACAAAACAATATAACCTTTACAAGTGAATAAAGAGGAGTCAAAGTTGAAGAATATTTGTAGAAACTAGATTTTCCCTTCGTTCTAGTGTAGCTCAACTAGGTACATCATTCACAAGCACCAAACGGTAGCGCGACAATATCCTTTCTCTCCTAACACAATATAATAGAGTATCCTACTCTACAACAAGTACCTCTTCATCTCCGCATGCTACTTCCTCCCATCATTCCGTCTAATATCCTTATCCTATTCCTGCCCCTTCCTCGTTTGCCCAGCAATCTCCCCTCTATAAAAGTTTTCAACATCCCATTGCCAATCACTATGGTTTTTTGCCCCACTCGCACCTGAGCATCCTGAGATATGTTCAGATAGCGAATTAGTCTCCCATCCTGTTAATCTTCTCCTATTTTCAGCAATATACTCATTAGTTTTTCCCATTTCACTCCATCCGACGCCATTTCATAATCTACAAAACAGACAAGTACATCTTTATTGTATTATCTTGTCCTTACTGCGTATCAATGAAGGATAATTTGGGCATAGCAAATTTTACTGTATTATTCTACAATTAATTTATATAATATTGTAGAATTTACTTATAATTCTTGAAAATATAAATAAAAAATCAGTCAAAGTATCATCAATCTAATCCATAAGAAGGACTATTATTCTGGTACTTATGTGGTTGCAAAGGAGGTTTTTTATATTTCTCTTGTGAGCATGCAGCTTTTATGCATTCTGGAAGGGAATTCCAAGTATTGCCAGAGGTCGCGAGGAATGATTTATTATTTGTGATTTTTAAATGGTATGATATTATTACTCTTAATGATTTTACCATGTCATCGTGCTTTAAAATCGATCGATAAAAATCAAAGTAGTCCTTTCAGAGGAATCTAAGGGCGAAGTCTACAGCCCACGGTGGTGGTATTGTCTTTGGTATATATTTATGTCAGTATATATGCCTCTAGGAAGGTTGTGTTTTATAATCCGGCGGCTTGAGTCATTGGAAAGGCAGATCAGAGGATAAAGAAAGCCTTCAAATCTGGTTTATGAATACGGATACTGCAAGATTGAATGCACGGAAAATAGGGAATGAGGAGCTATACCTAGGGTTGGAGAAGTAGAAAGCCTTAAGGAGCAGTATACGAAGTGAACCATCAGATACATTGGGAAACACCTTGAGATATAATGACTTTTTATGAAACGTTTTAGAAAGGAAAGGAACAAAAAATACCCCTCGAGCCAGAGCATGAGGCAAATAAGTTGGTCAAGTAAAGATTGACATATGACATTGACGGGTGAGATATAAAGTTCGCTGATGCGATAAGTTAAAATATCGATTTCGGGTCAATGTTTTCTTTTATCATTCTAGTCAAGAAGATTTTATTATTTTGGAGGGTATACGGTGAGGGTTGAAAATTATTCTCTGTTTTTTTGGTATTCTGCCGTTTTAGTCAGGAGTTGGATGGACACAAACTAAACACTCCTACATTCCTCATTTTTGCCTCACAAGACACAACCTAATACCCTCATTACAATCAAGAATCCTTCAATTTTACATACATTTTACCACCCTTCATTATGTCCAAAAGATAACTATCCTTTTCCTTCCCCTGTTTCGCCTGCCTCTTGTCCTCCTCTCTATATATTAAAGTATTTTCAACATTCCATTTCAAATAAAATTGCTCTGCTTCCACCTTTCCTTTGTATTTTTCCTGACAATCACTTCTCCTCGCCCCCCTCATGCCTGGCACTTCCTTATTTGTTTTCCTTTTTGTCCACTTCGTCTTTTCCCACTTCTTCGATACCGAGTACTTCCTCCCTTCATTCCGTCCAACATCCCTATCCTATTCCTCCCTCTTCGTAGTGAACCCAACGTTCTCCCCTTTATCACAATCTTCAACATCCCACTGCCAAATCAAAATGTTCTGCATTCATCTTTCCTGCCTCCTTTGGATTTCTCCCAACAATCATCTCTCCTCACCCACCATACCTAGCACTTCCTCGTTTGTTTTCCTTTCTGCCACTTCACCTCCTCCAAATCCACATTTCAAAAGCCTCCAATCTACGCCTATCATCTTGCCTCAATGACCATGTTTCCGCGTCGCAAAAAAACCACGCTCAAAATCAATGTTTTAACAAGACTTAGCTAAACATTCTTAATCACGGTCATCGATATCATCTCTCCGCCTTGTTACATTTTCTTTGCTCAACGCATTCTTTTCCTTATGCCCCACCTACTTTGACCATTTTGGTCCATAGTACTTCCGAGATAGGCAAACTGTTCTACCGGTTCTATTTTATTAACTCCTATTTTAACATTCAGCTTATTCATTATCTTCTTCGAAAACCTAACAGCCTTTGGTTTGTGTGCTTTTATTCTCATCCAAAACCTATCTCACTGACTTTCCAATGCACTTCGTTATGCCTTCAGCCCCTTGGCAGACTGACCACCGAAAGATTGATCATTCGCAAACCAGACTGATATTATGAATTGTACACTGGCAATCAGTCCTAATTCCAGTTCTTCCCTCGCGTTTTTAACCATTTCGCTGCATATAAATTGAAAAGAACAGGTGATATTGGGTCTGTCCCTGTCTAAGACCCATGTCCAACACTACCCATCCCTGGAATCGAGATAGTTGCGGTGGCTAGCCTACTGGATTCCAACCGAGAGGGTCCAGAGGCGACAGATACTTTTCAGGGGTATCCCGATCCCTACTTGAGATGTTTTTTGGAGAGCACTTTGGGTGAGTACGACGTCCGTCGGATGGGACGTTAAATTGAGAACCCCTTGGCGCCTTTCGATAAGAGTAGGGAAATGCCGACGTCGAGTTTCACTCCACTCCTCCTTTCCCATCCAACCCTCAAGGCGCAAATGCCCACTGATTTCGGTCGCCTCTTCTAAATGCTACTACTAAACCACCCATCCTGACTCTCCACCCGCCATCGTACCTCAGCGATCTTAGAAATGTACAAGATACGGATTAGTCTTACATTCTTCCAATCTATTCCTATCTCACTTAATTTCCTTTCTCCACATTTTCCTATCCACATTTATTCCTATATCCACATTTATTACTTTTATAAACTTAACTCTATGAAAATTATCCTAGAAATTGACCAGACTAACATATTCTGAACGAACTCTGCATTTTTCTTTATCAGTGATCTCATTCCTGCTACGGCATCAAAGTAAGATCTTTGTGACTTCATTTCCGGTACGTTCGATTCCGATTAAAAATTAAATGTCACGATACATCAAACATGACCAATATGTTAAGTATGACATGTGCACGATATTTTCGATATAAAGATATACTTAAATTAAATTATACTTAAAAAACAGCCTCAATTGCGAAATTTTCAGTGTACTACAATAACAATGTCGGCGAAATGAGCGATTATGCCAATATTGTTTGATGTACCCAAAATCAATGGAGACGCGGAAGTATTGTGGCCACTTCAATATTGCAGTTATATTGATGCTGGGCACAAGAAAATGAGTATTGAGAAACCAAACTTAAACGGCAGATAGTGCTGTGTGTGTGCAATCGATTGCAACTCGATAGAATCGAAGTGGACTCGGGTGTGGCGGGTGATAAGGCGTGATTTGAGGAGCGAGGAGACGGGGGTCTATGGGGTATTTGAAGGAGGGGAGGAATTTCTTAAAATAACAGCACGTGACCTGAAAGCGTGAAATGGAGGGGTGGGATCGACCATATATGGGAGAGTGAAATCATTTCATGCATTATGCTTATATGGACGCGTCCGCTAATACGCGCGCATTTCGGAATCTTTCTCGTTCCCATCATCTTCCAAACGCCTCGCCGACGAGGAACAATGATCACGGGTTGGAAGGGGGGAGGGGGGCGAGGGTGTTTTATGGCGATTATCATGGCAATACAACTACAAAAGTTGTGAGTGCACATCCGATTCTCCTCTGGGGGGAGAAAGTGGAGACAACGCAGTCACGTGACATCAGTACGTTTTGGACGGCGGTTCAAATATTTACGCCAAAACTTACATTTTATCTATCCACCTCGAAATTTCGCAAAGGATTATTTATATGTTATATTTATCACAAAATATGTTTGCATGGAAACCATGTATCAACTAGTCTAAAGTAGCAAGAAACATAGTAGCAGTGTAAAGTATTTATTTTACGTTGCAATTAACGATTGTCTCATTAATGCTTGAGTATAATGACCACTGTGGGGCTAGAGTATGAAAAATATTTTCCATTCCCCCAGGGGCTAAAACTTGTTTTTCCTTTTATTATTCTCTTCTTCCTATCGTCAGATATATAAACTAATTAATATAAACTGAGTTATCAAACCGATGGTCGGTTTTATACGTGAGTACAGATCTGAGGAAACCATAGGCGTCTAAGGGAAAGGAATTTACCCCATTATTACCCTTAGACGTGACTTTCTCGCGTCATTGAGCTCAGGACTGGGTGAACTTTACTCTCGCCTATCGATCCGGCCTTCTTCGGTTTGAAGTTTGTGGTACATAAGTAAGCTAAAGATCTGTACATTTATATACATACATATTTGAAAGAAAAAATTAGGATTGTTTTTTTGCCAGAATGACTCCTTGTAACCTGATGAAGTTGGATGCGACCACCGAAATATTGAAATAAATTGTTTTCGTTTTGGTGAATCTAATATATATAAATACACACATACACTCCTAGCAGAAAAATGGACGTAGGTCCCGCGGCATTGGTATTTTTCAACATAGATGCTGGTGCCACTTCGGGTGACGTAATGCGCCCTCTTACCTTTCTAGACTTTGATTATTGCCTCGGGGTGCCGTTTGACCCCACCAGCATCAACGGACGCCGCCGTATGCTATGTGTGCGTAGATCGCCGGCTTATCTCTTTTCGCAGCACGTGGTGGAGGTTCGGCAACGGAACCGGTTTTACCGGCGAGGTCAACCTCTCCACCGCGCCGACGATACGAAATTCTCATCTCCCATCCCTCCACCGACACCCAAAAGAGAAAATATGGACAACAACTGTGAAGCTATTCCCCTTTCTTTGTCTCTCCTTCTCTCTCTTCTTCTTTGAACTGATACGATTTGAGTGATCGGTACGAAATGGCATCTTCATGTATCCGTGCTTGCGATCATCCCCTTTAGTCATTTTTTTCTTCATCAAGTTTCAAAATTAAATACCTCGAATGAACCACCGTGTCACGTTATGTCGTAATTATCAGCATTCTGATCAGATTTCGTTGGAATATTCTCTTGCTTTATTTTTCGGAGATTATTCCTTACCGATTCTCAATATTTCACTTGAAAACAAGCTCGATAATTGGGATTCTACAGTATAAGTAATGCCAGAGCAAGTAAGACACTTGGGTTATCCCTTTTACGAAACTTCACCATCCCAAGCTGCAGATAGGAACACATAACATCCCAAGCTGTTAGTAGTGGGATGTTAACCGGCGTATTAGAGGGGAGAAAATTAGGATAAAACTGTAAGAGGAGGGGAAAATATGTTCTTTCTGCAACCTTGGGAGTATAATTTCAAGATACAACAGCTGCACATCTGCAGTGAAAAGGACAGCCTTGGCGAAGAAGGCATATAAAAATTTTAAAAAATCTTCGAGGAAACAAACGCATGAAATAGGAAATTAGAAAATCCTTTGCAAAAAGATTTATTCGGAGTACATAATTATATGGATGCGAAACTTGGACTTTGGGAAAAGATTCGGTTGGAGGCGATGGAAAAGTGGATTCATCTACATCTACATCTACATAATACCCCGCAAGCCGCCGCAAGGGCGTGTGGCGGGGGGTGTTAGGTCACCAACCGTAAAAAAGAAAAATACCACATGCAAAAAAACAACACGGAAAATTACACCCACAGCAGCGCACACACTCATGCAAAAATCCCTTCATCCAATACTCATGCAAACACATATACCGCAAAACAACTAAAAAACTGCACCCCATGATGCGGCACGAAAGCCATCCTACAACACGGAAGCCAGGACACAACAAGCAAGAAATTGAAACACCACATGAAAATGCACCACGAAACACTCTGCCCCCAAAGAGTCTTTAAAAGGCAGGGAATGCGACCCAACGTTGCAGGTAGCAGGAATTTCCCCCCGCGGAGAGGGACGAGGGATTGAAAGGGAAACTTAAAAACAGATGAACAGAACATGAATGAGGTCATTCGGGAAGAATGTGTTAATATAACAAAACACATAAGGTTAGCGGAAGAGCATGCATTTAAATACAACTAATTATTTTTTAGACGCTGAGGGTGGCAAGTGGAATTTTTGCTATCTATAACCCTGCAGTTGCTATCCCGTATTGTCCGTGGGAAGAAGGAGTCCTTGAGTCGGCTAGTTCTGGCATCTATTTCCCGAATTTTATATGCATGATCCAAGCGACCAATGTAAGTAGGAGTACGAATAATTTGCGAGACCTCGGTGCTGAAACATGCGGATCTAAATTTATTTAATAATTTCAATCTTGCATTGAATCGTCTCTCAGCCAATGATTCCCACCCCAAATCCATGAGCATTTCGGTGACGCTTTGCGTTTTATCGTAGGAATTTTTTACAAAACGGGCTGCCCGGCGTTGAACCTTCTCAATTTCCCGAATGAGGCCTTTTTCACTCGGATCCCACACGCTGCATGCGTATTCTAAATGAGGCCTTACAAGAGGTGGTAACAACGTTCCTTGACCTTCGAGTCACTTTTGCCGACAATGCGTCTAATGAATCCCAATCTTTTATATGCTTGACCGCAGACTTTACGTATGTGAGTCCCCCAAATCGGATTCGGAGAATAATATCAAGTACAAGATGGACGGACAGGGAAGGCAGACTGGAAGTATTGAGAGAAATTAAAGAGGAAAGGAATTTAATAAAAGAGATGGAGAAAAGGAAAATTAAATTCATTGGACATGTCCGCAGACAGAAAAACATCCTGGAAAGTATAATGGAGGGAAAAATAATAGGATTAACAGGAAGAGGAAGGCCAAGAAAAAAAATTATAGATAATATCAAAAGTACTAACAGAATAACAGCGTAGAATGAACTGAAAATAACGGCAATGGAGCCAATGGCTGCAACAACAAGGCTCTACCTTTAGAAGGATATGTTGATGGTTAAACCAAGTGTAGTGTTTATTCTAGACCTCTTCCCTCTTATCTTATGTGTTATTGTTTATCTAGTCCTAACCCTCTTCCCAGCCTTGCAATACCAACACTGACCGATCTCAGTTGTCATCGCCTGCTGAATGATCCGTCCAAAAACGTTTTCATTGTAAATATCCTTATAAACATCTGTTAAGCAGCAGATATTAGAGTTTTGTGTATGTTAAAAGGGAAGTTAAGTATGCATCCGTACAGAAGAGAACGAAAAAAGTGTTTCCGCTCAGGATCGAACTGAGGATCTTCCGCGTGTAAAGCGGATGTGATGACCACTACACCACGGAAACGTGTATTACAGCCGCGTTTATCTCAAAGAAAATTTCCGGTCAAAAGCACTGCCGATTACTTTTTACCAACAAAATGAATTTCAATTAATGCATTTATATACATACTTACTCGTACACCCTGCGATCCACCGCTAGAGTATATGGCTGCGAGTGATTCCGTACAAGTCAGGCAACATCTAAATTAAGCGTTACTCAATTGTTTGTTCACAGTATGTGCGCAAGATAATTCACGTAATGCTAATAATTTTCACAGTAATTATATATTTCGCAGGGCATCTATGGGAAAAACGGATCTTAAAGTATGAGGCGTAATCTTTTAGTAACAGCTCCAAACAAAACAAAGAAGACAAAGGAGAAGGCAGGAGACAAAGTTCCGCCTTTAGAAGATGATGATGAGACAGAACGAAGTCAGGCAGAAGTTAAGAAGAAAAATAAGGAAGAAATAATGGAGGGAAAAGATAGGGGATATTCTCAAATTACCTACAATTAAACAGTCGTGATGCACTATTCGAAAACCACCTTTTAAAAATGGTGGAATGACTTGAGCAAATGTATGTTTCGCCACAATATGTGGCGAAACGTAGGCCCTCATCCTCTGGAAAAACTTAACTGAATAAAATACGCGAACGATCCTCGATGTGGGTGGGATAGCAAATGCGACTGAACCAATCAGCACTTTCGGAGAAAGGGAGTTCTATTTCTCAAAGGAGAGAGATTTGAGAAAAGAATAACAAAAAATAATCCAGCTGGCATGCCTCAAAAACAAGTTAATGCATTTGGACATACTTCATGGCCTACTGTCGGTTCTAAATTAGGTAGCAATTTTTACTTGACTAAATATTAATCAAATGCGAATTTTAAAAGTCTTGTACTAAATGTTACGCTGAATATCACGTACTTATAAATCGAATTTGAGAAAATAGCACAAGAACTCTCGGTTTTCTATAGATTTTATGAATATCTATAATTTATATTAACAGAAATCATTCCAAATTTCATGTGCTTGAAATTTTCAGGACATTTTTTTGTTAAAACCAAATATTTAATTTAACCTAGGAATAGAGTTGGTGCAGGAGCTTGTAAAATTGTAGCAGAGATATTTCCTGTGAATTTAAATCTTAAAAGAGGCAACTAATTAGGTTAAAAAAACACCTGCGGTAGCAATCAAGGAAGCAGTTTGTGAAAATGTTTTCTGGAGCATAGAACACTCAGCGGATTAAAGCACACTTGGAAAGTTGAAGGAGTGGAGAGGGTGATGAATAGAATAAGCCTCCGAAGAATGATGCTGAAGAGGAGAATACTGAAGATAATTAAATTGGATGACGAAATGAGGGACGAGGAAGTGGTATACAAAAGACCTGATGAGGAAAGGACCATATGGAGAGAGAACTCTGAGGAAAAAATGAAGAACTGTAGAATGATTGGAACATACACCATCTTCGAGTACTCAATGGGTTGGCAAGAAACACAATAGTATAGGCATGATAAGTATCCCTACCTTTCACAGTCTCCTTGGGGAGGAGAGCGTTTTATGCTGCATGTTCATGTGGTAGTGGAATTTCGCCTTCTTACTTATCATGTTCTGGCTTCTGGCGCGTTGTTGGATGGATTTCATGCTGCATCCTAGGGTGCAATATTTTGTTGGTTTATAGTATATGTGTTCTATGAGTGTTGGATGAAGGGATTGATGTATGAGTTGGTACACCGCTGTGGATGTAGTTTTGTATGTTGTTGATTTTGCATGTGGTATTGTTCCTATTTACGGGCGGTGACCTAATGCGCCACACGCCCTTACGGCGGCTTACCGGTTATTATTTAGATTTAGATATTGGGAGTGAAATAATTTGGATGGTTGATCCCGCAATGGAAGACCAAGAGAGAGAAGGGTACGTAGGAAACAAACTAAGAAGAGCGTAAAACGGAGAAGCTGTCAGACAGAGAGAATCACAACATTGAATAAAGTAGAATGACAGGGCTTGCAGTAAACATATATCGGGCCTGAAGATTCGCTAGATGATAATTTAGAATCTAGACATTTTTTCAGTTACGGAATACTCCTTTAAGCCAAGAGGTAACCCAAGTCCGTCACTTGCAATTATACCCCAATTGAAATCTTCCCAAGGTTTCCAAAAATTATCAGTGAAATGATGTCAAAATTTCAATAGGCATTGCAACATTCCATTGTTTTCAAAATGATTATCTGGAATAACGTAGAAAATTTGAGAAGATTTCCAAAAATTAAGAATTTTCCTGAAGATTTCCAAGCCCGTTCTCTAAGCCGTCACATAATTTTATTATTTCCGCTCCCGACGAAATTTCGGGGTATTTTTATTTCATGTAAGTTGTCCATTATACGAATATCTACGGATGAGAAAATGAAGATAGACACAAAACCACCTCAACAGAAACGCTACGGACGAATCACGAGAAAACTTTTTTTTTTGTTTCTAAATTCATTCTACTGGTAAACATACTGTTGCATCAAATAAAAACTTTATTTCCCGTACAAATTCATGATTTTAATCTCGTTTCTATATCACAAATCAAAATGACACGCACAGGCAAAGTGTGGGACGAAGAAGTAGTGCATATTCGGAAGAGCAGAAGAGGAAAGGACCATGCGTAGAGAGAAATCACAGGTAAAGAAGAAGAACTAGATATGGATGTGACGCACACCTTGAGACACACAATGAATTAGTTAGAAGCACAATATAATTGAAAAATATAAATGGAAGATCCCGTAAAGGAAGACCAAGAAAGGGCAAGTATAAATAGAAAATATAGGACACAGATTAAGGACGTTAAACAGTGAAGGTTTCAGGCAGGGAGTGACCGAATAGAGAATAATCGCGGGCTGCAGTAAAAACAATCTCAGGATTGAATTCAAATCATTTCAGATTAGGTTTTATTGTTCATTTCAACATTTTCAAAAATACAACAATTTCAGAGTGCAAACATCATTCGCCTTGATCGGGAATCGAACCCGGATCCCTCGATGTCCGGCCGTGTGCTTTAGCCAGTTAAGCTATCGAGGCGTGCTCTTAAATTTTGAAGGCGTCAAGAAAGGTCAAGGCGAATGATTTTTACCCACTGCAATTGTTGAATTGAAATGCATATTAACGGATGACTCCGTTAAAAGTGACTTTTGCGGCATCTCCCGCAGTTTCTTGGAGTTAAAAAAGTAATTCATTCTGAAGATCCAAGGAATTCTGCAACCACATTGAAAAGATATACCATTTAAGTACATGTTGCCACATGGAAGCTATTACCGTATTGGCGTAACGATAGAAATAGGTGTTTAGCTTGGGGTGAAGGCTTTAGAAAGCTGCCCTTGAACTTTGATGGCCTCTCGCATGTCAATATCGCTGTGGAATATCTGCCGACGCTTGCGTGTGTATCGCATGTCCAGTGAGGTGTGAAGACATCAATGCGCATTGCGTCGTCCGATGAAGTATATAAACTGTTTGGATTCTCGTTCCCCTTCCGTAAACAAAATACGCCTATTCTGACGTCTGGTTTCTTTCTCAACACCTGCTATATTCCTTTAAGTTCCTCCCAGTCCAGTTATACCACACATGCATAAAGGTGAAACCGGAGTAATCTGCAGTTTTCGACCCCTAATTACTAATACTAGTGGCTCAGAATTGTTCGCCATAGGTGGTTTGTTACTCCAGGTTTCTCCTTCTCCAGCCCTGTTCCTGTCTCTATCCCTCCACCACATCTCTTCAATACTCCCCTAGCCGTCACAAAGGGTGTGTGGCGGGAGCTGTTAGGTCATCAGCCATTCACGCATAAACATACGCTTATGCATAAATGTGAAGATATATCTTCCCAGAAGAGAAGTGTTTTTTTTGTTTTAGTTAGGCCACGTTTGAAATATACCGCAGGTGTTTGGAATCCCTTTGGAGAAAGCGTTGACAAAATAAAGAGATAAAGTTCAGTGAAAATTTGCTAGATTCGTCCTGAAGTTTTACAAATAGAAGACGAGTGTGAGAGGCCTTTTAGGGGAATTAGGTTGGAAGCCGCTTGAAAAGCAAAGAGAACAAGCGAGACTTGGAATTTTAGCAAGGTTCAAAACTAGAGAGTTTAACAATGACACAAAGGGAATTATTATAGCCCCACTTTATTTGGATAGGCTGGACCACAAAGATAAGATAAGGGAGATAAGACTCCAGTTTATATCTCAATACAATAATTTCAGGTTGTATAAATCATTCGCCTTGACTGGGATTCGAACCCAGATCCCTCAATATCCAGTCGAGTGCTTTAGCCACTTAAGCTATCGAGGCGTCCTGTTAAACTCTGAAATTTTGGGGCTTTTAAAGGAACAAGATGTGACGAAATACCGTACATACAATGTCATCGGCATTTGTATTCGTGCGCGACGCGCCACAGTCCACGAAGGTAAAGCCAACTTTCATACACTAATGGTGTTTATACTTTGACAAATTCCAAAGAAACTGCGGGAGATGCCGCAACAATAACTTTTAACGGAGTCATCCGCTAGTGTGCATTTCAATGCAGGGTTCGAATCCCAGTCAAGGCGAATGATTTTTACACTATGAAATTGTTGCATTGAAATGCACATTAGCGGATGACTCCGTTAAAAGCTACTGTTGCGGCATCTCCCGCAGTTTCTCCAGTTTATATATTTACACAAATATTTGTCCTTTCCTCGAACAATCAGGAATTGTTAGTTGTTTGGAGAAATGGAATTCCTTATAGACATAGCAAAGACATTCGAATTACAAGTCAGGACAATATTAAACTCTGCGTAGACATAAGATATATCCTTAGGTGCATGTGCTGATGCATTTTAGTTGCTAGTATATGTATTTGCGTGTGTGCAAGTTAAAATGGGATTTGCATAATTATGTACCACTCTGTGTGTGTCAATTGGCATGCTAGTGTTAGTTCTGCCTCAGTTTTATTCTGTTTAAGGGGTGGTGTCCCAAAACCCCTCGTCTATGTACACTATGCGATGACGAAAAAGATTGACTGCTATTAAATTGTGCCGTTTTCCTGCAAAAGTATTCGATCTTGCCATGGTTTCGTTTCGTATGAGGGGATATCCAGTACTTTAGTGTGAGAAAAACAAATTTGCACTTTACAAGTACTTGAGTGTTCCTGTCTTTCCCCCTCTGTCATTTTATCCCGGTGGTCCAATTAGTCCAATTTATGGTAATATTAATTTCCTCACGTATCCCTTCCTGTGCACATATCGTCTTCCCTCTTAAAGATCATCCATCATTTTCTTTCCTCTCCTTTTTCTTTCCTCTTGTCTTTTACATTTACTTTACCTTCAAGCACATCTCAGAAAAAGAACTTCCCTCTCACTACCTATCCAACCCATTTTCTTCTCCATCCCTCTGTGGAATTTAAGCAGATTTCTTTCCTCGCAGACTCCCCGCACTAAACTTACACATTCCCCGCATTTTTAAATCTGATTCTTAGAAATGCAACAGTTTCAAAGTGTATAAATCATTCGCCTTGGCCGAAATTTTTTGCAAATTGTTGCATTGTTATGCATATAAGTGGATTAATCCGTCCAAAAGATACTGCCGCGGCATCTCCCACAGTTTCTTGGAATCTGACTCTTAACGTTCTTCTTTAAATTAAATCACCAATAATACCTATCCAATAATGAACCCGTTGGGGAACTAAACAGTAAAACATTATTAACGAAATAATTTCAAATTGACTCTTTATTCTTATTTAGGCAAGCGAATAGTTGGAAAATGTTGCAATGAGAAAGTGTAGGAGACTATTTTTCTTTAGTAACGCATCACATAAAAGGGTATAGGGCGAAAACATGGAATCTATATAAAAAAACATTCGTTACAGAAATAAACAAGGTACAGATAAGGGCCGTTAGGTTCGTTGAAAATTCATACGAAGAGCACAAATTGTCACACACATTTATTGCAAGATCTGGTGGATGGGGATCCTTACATTTGCAACACTCATGAGCAAGATTAAGCCTGTCGTATAAGATAGCAATCACGTGGTTTTGCATCCTACATAGATGATATAATTCAGCCACGCCATCACATAAGCAGGGCAGGCACAATTTTAACCAAATAATAGAGATATATTGCCGATGGAATAGAGTCAAGCATTCGTTTTTCCCGTGTACAATACGTGATAACAACTCAGGGAGGAAAGACGAAGATGGAATCGGGAAGGCACAGGAAAAAATAGTTAGGAACCTACAGATTACATTCACCCTGAAATCTATTAATGGCTGGCTTTCTAACTCACCCCTGCCACGCCCCATTTTGCCAACTTGTAATTAGTGACTTCGATACATGTTTTTCACCCCTTTTTAATGGGATTCCTTATTTTTGTTTTTAGTCAGTGGAGCGATTACTAACAGTATAAAATGTGTAACTGTTATTGTATGAATAGTGTCCGGTCGCTCCTCTTCCACCTGCTATATAAATAGGTAGCTTGGGTGCCATGTGTTTGTGAAAGTATTATGTTACATGTATGGCTGGTGACCTAACACCCCCTGCCACACGTCCTTGGGACGCCTTGCGGAGCAATGTATAAATGTAGGTAGGTTAATGTAATTGTGCGCAAGACGTCATTTCCACGAACGATAAAAGATCAGAATAACGGCAGTAGGGGTGAAAATATTTTGGAAAAATTAGTGTGGTTTGTTTTCACCCCCTGCTACACGCCCTAGTGGTGGCTTGCAGGGTGCCAAAAAAATACTAAAATATTAAATACTGGTTAGCGTGCTAACTTACAATCTAAAAGCTTCCTTTCCAAGGCGTCCAATTCTCGTCCAAATCTTGTTTACGCATCGTCAATTTAAGAAAAAGATAATTATTCTTTCTGTTAGCTAATACTATCAAACGTACCCCCCTTCCGTGACATTCCTTTGAATGTCTTGCCTTCCCACGTCGCTTCCTCGAAGCAAATGGATGACATTCCCATTGAAACGACGTAGCGAATAGTTTCCGAACGCCAATTCTTCCTACTTCCTTTTTGAGTTCCATTTCTCTCCCACGTCCATCCTTCACACCAATCTGTGAGGTGACCTCTCCCAAAAACTCCGTGGGCACTCTCATTCCGCAATAATCCATAATGAAAACCATAAATTCCCACATTAAAAGTAGAAGGTCGTCCAAAAACCACCATCATATACTAGTTCAGGATTCTACGAGTTGGCACAGCTTTGGGAATACAGGTATGTTCGCCTCTGTGGGTGTGAATTGACAGGAATTTCTTAGGCATACAGGTATATGAGGGTTTATTCTGTTTTACGGGTTGTGAAATATCACCCCCCGTCACACACCCTTCCCCATGAAGGAAGGAAATATGCGGACTATTATGTAAGGTTTAATATTTTAGTTAGAAGTGCTTGGTTTTGTCGCGTTTTGCGAGGTTTAGAAATGTAATAAATTTAAAGTTATGTATGCCCGCACAATATTAACCTTAAAGGGTGGCCAGCAAATAATAATAGCAAAAATATCATTACAATTAGGAACGGAGATAAATAGTCATGAAAATGAACAATTTTCACGCAGGTATCACATGGTAGTGTCCCTTGGTAATGTTACCAAACCCCACAATCTAGATTGAATCTTCCTCACAGCCCTTGAAATAAAAATGTAATTTTCTTCTCTATTGTACCGCCTGAAATCTCTCATCCTTAATAAAGCCCTCTTATTCCTCCCACCTTAGCGTTTCTAATAATTTAATATTTCTCACGATAACTCTCGTTTCTCCCCCTGTATATTCCCAGCCTTTACACACTGAGATGGCAGAAATCATGACCTTCTCTTAGCAAGGGTGTGGCATAAGGACGGTACTCCGAAAGTGATGATTCTACAACCGCAACAGAAACAATCCCGTGGGATTCTACTCCGCAGATAACATCGAAGGTTTCCTTTTGTTTGCGAATGACACCAGGAACAGGGCTCAAGAGAAGGAAATACGCAGTCCTCTTCCCCTTTCTCTTCCGCCTTCAAATAAGAAGTACAGATTGGCCGTTGGGCATTCTCAGAATTTTAACTGGAAAGAAATTTCGTACCTAAATGCTAATGATTATTGTATTTTTTCACATCAAACAACATTAAAGTTGTTACTCGAGAATAATCTTTTCCTTGAATCTCTCATATCTCAAACACCATTAAAATTGCCTAAAATAAAACGTGGATGAAGTGTTGATGGGTGTACACCTACCCAACACGCTACCCTTGCAGGTAGTACGCTGTTGGCGCAATGCGATGACACCCAGAGGGATATTTCAAATTCTTTGCGGGCTTCGTTGCTGAGCTTGCGGCTAAAGGCGAAATCGACGCTCTTCCTCTTTCATTTGTTCCTCTACCAACAAAATAGCTCGGGTCATGGTCTTCTTTTGCTTCCCCTGGTACTGCAGCAGGCATGAAAATGGTGTACGTTGGGAAAATACGCATCAAGAGCAGCGCAACGCAAAATCGGATGTGCGTAAACTTATGCTTAATCCGACGCCAGGCATCAACTGCTCACTGGATTTGACTTCGGTTCGTGATTTTTAATTGCTTTAAAAAAATTCGATCGACTTTTCGCATTGGCGATTAGGTATAATTTGCCCCCAAGGTCGAAAAATAAAAAAATATATAGTTTATCGCACTATCATACAATTATTCCCTTACTTTACTCTGTTATTGCTGATATTCTCATCATTTCGCTAAAACAATTTGCTGCATCTGAATACCTGTGGACTTCAGTGGAACACTGCTTAGATATTCTGAAATGAATGGAAGAAAACACGTTCGCATGCATCACCGTCCACCAATTAATAGCAATAGATAAGCTATCACTGTTAGCTGACTCTCGCTATTTATAGATTTATATATTTTATTGGCAATTATCTTACATAACCTACTCACCATGTCACTAAAACAAGTAAAAATGGATGGATGCATTCCCATCAACGCAGAACCAGAATATCATCGCAAGACGTGGAAAGGGTGTAATGTGTGGAAGAGGGTGAAATGAGAATAGATTTAATATATATATATATATATATATATATATATATATATATATATATATATATATATATATATATATATATATATTTTTTTTTTTTTTTTTTCTTGGGAATGATAATTGAGGTGGTTTCCCGTTGCCTCCCTCAATAGTGTTTTTAACGTGACACCATCACTTACTGGCCGCACCACTGGGGTCAGACGCCATTGCAGCCGCCTCACTGAGGAACAGACGCTGCGTGGACTACCTTTCGTCTGGCTCCTAACCTTCGACCTATCTGGCATGGGTGACCCTACCAGAAGCAATTTTTATTACTCCCGCCAGCACAGCTCTAGGGGTCATCGGAACGCACAAGCCCTTCCACCACGTCAAGGTTGTAGTCCAGTAAATGGACAGAGAAGAAAACAAACGAGGAAGTACTTGGTATGGTGGGCGAAGAGAGGGGTTTTTTGGGAGCAATCCTATGGAGGCAGGAAAAGTGGATGAAGGGGGTGTTGACCGGCAGTGGGATGTTGAAGACTGTGATAGAGGGTAGAATGTTGGGCAAAAGAGGAAAGGGAAGGAACAGGATAGGGATGTTGGACGGGATGAAGGGAGGAAGAAAGTACTCAGAGATGAAGAGGGACCTGATATAGAGTAGGATGATGGATTTTGTGTTTTGTTAGGAGTAATAAAATATTTGCTTGGTAGTTGTGTCCATCCAAAAACCTACCTTAACCGGTAGATTACCTTTAAAAAAAATAAAATATATATATATATATATATATATATATATATATATATATATATATATATATATATAGTTCAGTGATTGTGGATAATGTAAATACAGCGGTTCCGCGAAGAAAGATTTACTTGTAACTGCAGACTTAGTCTTAAACATATTAAAGTGGTTATTCGGAATACCCTCGCGAAAAAAAGTGGAAAAATAAAACAATAAAATAGGTATTTTCTCCAATTGCACAGTTTTTGCAACCCTGAACTAAACACATGTGGAGGGACTTGGATATCCCGTCTGATATTCAAAACAAAAAACGCACTGAAATTAAGGAATCAATCTAATGTTAAGTCTTGTTCTTTAGCCGGATAGTTAAAGACGATGCTACAATAATAAAATGAAAAAAATGGTAAGACAAAGCTCGAAATGAAAGGTCAGGGAGTGGTCACGAGCGGGAGACGAATAGGCATTAGATTGACATAATCCATTACGTTATCCGAAGAGAGTGCAGACATATTGTAGAGAATTGCTGAATCATGAAACGGAAGAAGGGATTACAAAGAAGAAACTAAAATTAGATGAAATGAATCATTTTTCGGAAAGAGGAGTTCTTAGAAACAAAAATTGGGATATTGATAAGCGTTATGGGATTTAATTTGAGTGAAAAGATGGAAAAGTGGAAAAAATGTTTTCCTCCATGGATGTAAGACCTTGACATTACGGGAGAAAGTCATGAGGTCTCCACTCATCGCCAATGCTTCCCCCTTCAACGCGTAGATGAGACAGAGGTTTTGCAGACGTGATTTTGAGGATGAACATAAAACGACAGACGGTCGGATAAAATTTGAAATGTGGTAATATGAAGAAGAAGGTTAGGAGTGAAGGAAACTACTGAATACAAATAAGAAAAGACAATGAAATGGACTGCAAATATTTTTAGGAGAGGATGTTTGTTGTGAGACGCAGTGAAGGACACAATAGCAGAACTAATACTAAAGAGACGAAGGATGAAGAGAAAATTACGGACGATCTGAAACAAGTAAAAGGAAATTCTGAAATTAAGGCTGGATGACACATAAGACAGAGAAAACTGGAGAGGTGGAAGCAGAGATCTGACTTCTATCGTTACAAATCAATTTAAAATTCCTCTAAATACATTATAATAAAGCCTTTCGCTTGCAACGTATGCGAGAAATGAATATTATATAAAAAGCCATAAACACATTAATCAACCCGAAGGTCCGTTTGGTAGGTGATGTAGAGTTCACCCAGTACTAAGCCCGACGGCGTGTGAAATTCACACATCAGGGTAGGGAGGGCCAGTTCCTTTCCCTATGCCGATAATGGTTTCCCAGGAGGATCTGGTACCCGAAAAATTATATAGTGTGGGTGGAGCTGCAGGTGCCCAGAGTGCCTTGCCCGGGAATCGAATCGGAGCCCCTCCGGTCAGCAATCCAACGCTCTACCCCCTGGACTACCGCGACCCACGAATATTACATAACACGTTAATTTTTATTAAATAGTTATGCATGAACAAACTGCAAGAGCTTGTAAATCAGTTAAAAATTTCCATTTTGGGATATGCCCCCCCTCGCTTATACCATCCTAAAATATTGTTACCTATTGGGTACATATTACATTTGGGCAGTTATATTACAGTGGATAGAGATGCACACTACAAGAGCATATATCGTTCAGGAAAGAGCACAGGAGTCAGCCTTAATACTAAACCAAGGATGGTTAAGCACATGCGTAAGCAAAACAGATGTGATCAGCTCGGGGGTTGCTTCGAGGGTAGAGTACAAATTCGAATTTCTAAGAGCTCTTTTGAAATAGAGGAATTAACTGGGGAAATAGGATGGCCCTAGTTCATTTCCCTTTGTCAACCCTCAAGTTTCACAGGAATTGCCGCTATCCGAAACATCACTTGGGGTGGTTGAAACTGAGGCCCGGGTTCGACTCCCGGTAAATGGTCCGGTAGATCAATCCACTGAAATAACTTCCCTAATACTCAATAGACAACATTATTTCGGGAAGACGGGGGGGGGGGGCAAACCTCAGCATGAACATTTAAAATTGATTTTCCGATAGGTAGAGATGAATGTATTTTTTCTGTTAGTTTCTGATGGGGTGTGTGGAATTTGACAAGCAAAATTTGCATGCGCTGAAGAATAATATACAACCTCCACCCGCCGTATATTGAACCTTGATGCCCTCACCCGCAAGTATTTTTATGTCAAGGCCTCGAGGTTAGACGATTCACTTCCCCCAACCTTAACACTTTGGTCTCGGGGGAGGGGGAACGGCGGTGACTCCTTCGGCGGCCCCCGGCGGAAGGAGCACTCACCTTGGGCGTAATGGGACCGTTCTGTGTTTTCCGCCTCCGAAGTCCTCTCGCGGCTCAATTGTCGGAGAGATCAATGCTTGAAGATGTGTGCAATTGCTCGCGCCAAAAGACTCCAAGATCGATTATCGGCTCGTGTTTTTCTTCGCTGAAAATTTCTCTCTATAGAAAGCAATGTCAGGGATGACATCAATGAAGCAACGGCACTATTGAATGCACAATAAAATAACTTACATGACTGATTATTTGTATGATACTTGTATCAAAGAAATACTTGTATACAGACGACCATAAACTAATATCAGTTTTTATCAACTATATAAATAGTAATACACTATTTCTATATACAAAAGTGTAATATTCACTTATGATATTATTTTTCGAAACATTTTGGGGCTACTTTGCAGAGCATTTTGATTTGCGATGAAATATTGTAAAATACTGTGATATGTGATAGGAAATTGCGTTGGGCCGGCGAGGGAAAGGAGGAAAGAGACTGGGTGCGTGTTGGAGGGAATGTAATGTGTTGGAGGAAGGAAGTTAAAGAATAGAAAATGGTCTTAAAGGTCCGTTCGTCCACTGAAAATTCTTTGCTCTTTGCGTTGGTCGACCGGCAAGCATTTTCGGTACTCACCTTGCACACAATTCGTCATATCCGAGCTTTCACGTTACAATCGTGGTTAAATACAAGGCTTGCATAAAAAGTAACCATGACAGTTTTTTCCTGACATGTACTTAAAGTGCTGAATTCAGATCGTCGGTTAAGTGTGTGCATGATCCCATCGTATTGATATTGATGAGATGACAGTGCACACCATTATAACCGAAAGTTTGACGATGCGAAAGATCTACTCTAAACTTATTCGGGTCTCCCACCGGGTCCACGTTCGTAGGGTTGCCGACGTTTCGATGGCCGAGTCGTCCATCGTCTTCAGGGCATGCCCTGAAGACGATGGACGACTCGGCCATCGAAACGTCGGCAACCCTACGAACGTGGACCCGGTGGGAGACCCGAATAATCTTGGAAAACATTATTCGCCGGGAAAGTACCAGATCATTCTTCATCTACTCTAAACTCTTCCCGAAGGTCTGTACGGACGACCAATAGCTGAAACGAGTGTCTGCTTGCCAAGACCTTCTGCAACGGCATTGCGACAATTCCCCAACCTCCTTACAGTCCTTCTTTGGCACCAGCAGACTATTTTATATTAAAAAAATTGAAATCTTCCCTCAAAGGACAACACCATGAGACCATAGGTGCCGTAAAAGAAGCCTGTACAAGTACCCGGAATCTGCCTGCCAGGGAGCCTTTGAGTGGCGCAAAAGCCACCGGAAAAGGTGTGTCTATGCTCAAGGGATGTATTTTGAAGAATTCTGAGGCATGGTAACAATATCTAAAACAAATCTATTTTCTGAAACCTTTCCCGATACATTTTATACAAGCCTGGTAGTGGTGTGTCCTACAAGAGGAAATTCATCAGCCGGAGAAGTAGTCGTCAAACGGTGATGATCAGATCGCATTTCTTGGGCCATTTGTTATAAGATTTCATCGCTCTGGATACTGTGCCTGACATCATCATGCACATTTTCCCGCCCATTTTAGCAGTCTCGACACCATTGTCTATAATTTTTATTTTGGACTTTGCTAACAAGACTCGAGTCACTGCGCGCACTTCGCCAACTGGCGGAAACCCCAAATAATCACAGGCATGCTCATCTATGTATATGCCTCGTGTTTATGAGCAGACGGATACAGTCGTAAAAATCAAGAATTTTCGCCCGAACTTTCATTTGGCAATGTCACTAATTTCAAAGTCCAGATTTATCTTCCTCTCAGCCCTTGAAATAAAAAACAAATTTTCATCTCTATCACATCGCCTACAATCTCTCTTCCTACATAAAAGTCCTATTTCCTCCCTCTATAGTGTTTGAAGTAATTTAATATTCGTCAAGATAACCCACGTTTCTCAATACCCTCCCCTGTTTCTCCCCCTGTAAACATATTCCCAGGCTTCTCACACTGAGGTGACAGAAGCCGTGACCTTCTCCTAGCAAAGGTGTGGCACAGCTAAGGACAATACTCCACATACGATGTTCCCGTCGGATTCCATTCTGTAGATAACATCGAAGGCTTCCTTTTGTTTGCGAATGACCCCAGAAATAGGGCTCAAGGGAAGGAAATGCGCAGTCCTCTTTCCCTTTCTCTTCACCTTCAAATCGAAAGTTCAGATTGGCCGTTGGACATTCTCAGAGTTTTAACTTGAAAGATATTTCGTACTTAACTGCTATTAATAATTTCATTTTTTTCGTATCAAACAACATGTAAGTTGTTACTTTAGAATAATCTTTTCATGAAATCTCTCATATCTCAAACACGATTAAATTTGCCTAAAATGAAACGTGGATTAAGTGTTGATGGGTGTACACCTACCCAAAACACTACCCTTGCAGGCAGCACGCTGCTGGTTGCTGGTAAAGAGAGCTTTGGTTGTTGGCGCAATGCGATTAAACCCAGAGGGATATTTCGATTTCTTCGCAGGCTTCGTTGCTGGGCTTGTGGCTACGAGCGAAAATCGACGCTCGTCCTCTTTCATTTGTTCCTTTCCCAACAAAAATGGGTCATGATCTTCTTTTGCTTCCCCTGGTACTGCAGCAGGCATGAAAATGGTGTACGTTGGGAGCATACTCATCAAGAGCAGCGCAACGCAAAATCGGATGTGCGTAAACTTATGCTTAATCCGACGCCGGGCATCGACTTCTCATTGGATTTGAATTCGGTTGCGATTTTTAATTGCATTAAAAAATGCGATCGAATTTCCGTATACGCAGCTCCGAATGATTTTTTCGCAAGGTGAGAAAAGTCTTTGAAATAGTTTATGCAACTATCATTCAATTTATTTCCGTCCTTTATTCTTATTATCCGTATTATCGTCCTTTCTTCGGCTCTCGCTTCCTCCTCGGCGTCTTCAAGGTCGCACGAAAATCCTAAACATTCTCCTTTACGGTCCCGAGTCCGCTCAACTACCTCCAGAACACTAACTCCCCTCCTCACCTTTCCTGCTTACGACCAAAAGCAGAATAGATCAAAAGATCGTAACACTGAGATGCGAAAAGGAAATTTAGGGCGTGGCTCTATCGGATTATGTTGTTGTGAGAGGACAGCGCCGCGTGGTAACCTTGAGATCTTATTGGGGAAGTAGAAAGTAATGTACCAGATGTAATCTGCCTCTAGGCCCTGTCCTCGGGAGATGCCTTTGAAGTTGCCTTCTTGTTTATTCCGAAACTTAACTTTTTAAATGTTTTTGGATCGGTCATTATTAAACGGTTTTTGTGGGTCAAAAATATTGTGGATGTTGAGGTTTACCACCTATCTCCTTGTTGTGCTAGATTGTACGATGGATAATGTGATATACACACACACACAGAAATATATATTTATATATATATATATACATATATATACATATATATACATATATATATATATATATATATATATATATATATATATATATATATATATATATATATATATCCGCCTGGCAAGTGGAAAAAGATCCTGTGTACAAGTCCCGGTCAAGGAAATATTTTTGCTCTAGTGATTTGCCTGATTCCACCATTCCCACCTCTCCTGTGTTCGTCCTTAACATGTTTTCCTATCCCTTTTCCTTATATCTACTTCCATGTTAATCAATATTTGTTCGCCGTATGGCGGGTTTTCGTGTTTGAATGTGTGTGTATCTGTATATATATTGGTATATTGGGATTCCAAGATACTTTATTTGCTCGTCTTGTGTTATGTTTATACATTGTGAATGTGTTTTTTTCAATATTGCACACAAAGCATAAATATTAAATATTAATTTTTTTTATGCTTTTGTCTCTTTAAATAGCATGCTTTTTTCTCTTTAAATAGCATGCTCTTTTCTCTTAATACCAAATTATTCTTGCCAAACCAATATATTATTCTATAAAAACCACGTTGTTTACGTAATATCACAAAGGACCATCGCTAATATCCCTAATGTACCGCTTTTTACGATACAAAAATGAGACGACATTGCTTGCTAAGTCTTTTAAAGGTTATATTGTCGTTGGCCAAGTGGGGGAGAAATATATTTGCTCTGTAATAAGCCATGGATGATGGATGCGTTCGCCTGTCACATTCTTTGCCCCCAATTAACTTCCTAAGCGATTGCTGACACTCTTTTGGGCAAAAAGTGCATTCCCACGGAAATTCACGTTCACTCACCTCGCTTGAAGTTAACAATGAAAGTGAAAATAAAAAATGGCGGTATGCGATCGCAAAATGGCGCACTCTTTCAAATCAATGGCGGACGGATATGGATGACGTTCTATAGCGAGATGCTAAACCAAATTACGTAGCTGTAAGCGAGATAATATCTAAAGGCAATATTAGCGAAAACCGACGAAGTGTACAGTGACATCAATGGGTGAGTTTTCCTCCACCTAGGGCTTGGGTGTTTGTAAATGTGATCATTATTTTCGTTGTTAATAGTTCGATGTAAAGGCCAGAATGTGCTGTTTTCGGACTTATATACTGAATAAATAAATGAATAAATAAATAAATTTTTATTATTAATCGTTTTTGAAAGGTATTTCACTACTATTTCTCGGAAACGATTGCAGTAGAAGAAGACAGCCAAATGGCCGCCGACAATAAGCCCCACATAATCGTGTCATGTGTTACTATCACGGTTCGGAATAGATAATTTAAAAAAACCTTATTGCAGATTAAAAAAACGACGATACTGTAGATAACAGTTGGGCATCGACTGAACAGAAAGAATGAGCAAGAAATTGACAAATAGGGGACTAGAAAGAACTGTGGAAGACAAAACTAGAAAGGAGATGAAATAGGATAAGGAGTACCAAGAGTGATAACTGATTTTTTTACTTTTTCCCATGGATTCATGATCGGAAATTTGGAAGAGAATTGGGGAAACACACTTTGAAAGTTACAAACTTAAGGAAGGATTTCTTAAAGAAAATTTAGAAGCCTGTGACCAGAGATTGGTAAAAAACAGAAAGGAAAACTAATTCTGATCAAGAATAACTTCGCTTGTCTGTGGACGAATACAGTCCATTAACATGTAATTTTAACTTACATGCATAAGGGTAGTTGGAAAATCATTGATTTACATGAAAAATGTGACGAAATATATAGAAGACCTAGCTCTAATTAATTTGAGGGTTTAGTTACAGAGGACAAACCCCCATAATTCAATGCCGGGCCATGCACCTGGTAGGGCAAGAGAGATGGCTATTGGGAGAATTTTGGAATCGGAGTCAAATGTGGGTTAAGGATTTTTATACTGAGGGGCGATGAGATGCTGAAGGCTGTGATATAGAGGAGGAGAATGTACGCCAAGGCTCGTGACTGGTAACGAAAGGTAATGAATATCACCACTTAGTATACAGTGAAAGGAGGGAGAAGTTTGGGTTCATTTATAATGTTTTTTACATTGATTTACATCATTTTTACGTTGAACCATGCTTTCAAATTGGTGCTATCCTAAAACTATTGGAACTCCTGCGCAGGAGATTTTTTCACCAATGAAAAACTGTCGAACTAACTTTGCTTAGTAATTCATATAATTTGGCCTAGTGCGCTACGGATGTGTTTTATATGTATCTACGGAAGTAATACCAAATTAGTAAAATCAAATTGGATGTGTCGTGACATGATATTTACGAGTTTAAGGAGATAAGAAAAATACAAGGAAATTTTACTACATTATTTATTATAATTGGTATTCAGCCTTTAAAGGTAGGTATTGGATGGACAAATAATAAAAAACGATACATTTTCCTCTCCTAAAAAACCCAAACCCAGCATCTGACACTATATGATTTCTCTCAATAATCTCCTCTCCTTTCCCAACATACCTAGCACATCCTCATTTGTTTTCCTTTCAGCCCATTTTACCTTCTCCATTCGTCTCCACGCACGCATTTTCTCAAAAGACTCCGATATACAACTATAATCCAATCTAAATCTATAATTCCCATAGTTTCGAACCGTTCAAAACCACGGTTATTATGTGAATGTTATCAAGTATTTTATGAAAAACCTTTCTCAACTCCCATGTCATAGATTCTCTCCTGTTTATGAAATCTTCTTTGCTTGACTCAATTTGTCCTTATGTCACTATCTTGGTCCAAAACACTTCCGAGGAACTTTTTCATCCACTTTAGTTTTTGCCCTCCTATTTTGAAGCGTAACTTTGCTTTTCTCTTTCTGGAAAACCTCATAATCTTTGCTTTTTTCATATTGATGTACTATAAGAATATTATTTTATTTTGCAGTAATCTACCGGATTACGGTAGAGTTTTGATGCACCTTGGCCCTACACACTACTGTACTTGTAAGCCATGACTAGCATGGAAAAAAATGTCCTTAAAACGCATACTACATTGCACAGTAACCCAAAGTATTTACTACAGTGTCAGACGTCGGGAAGAAGGATAGCTATTGAAAGTGGAGAAATATATTTCGCTTTGTTTTCCGTGGAGAGCGGAGTGGAACCGTGCGATTGAATTCATAGTAAAAAACTGAAATCACTGTGAAGATCAATCTTAGAAAAAATCGTTTTCCACCAAAGATGAGTGAAAAAGCCTGCAATTACGCTCTGAGTATATTTCTGATACCATGCGATAATCAAGGGTTCTGTACTCACCAAACACTCGTTTCTTTGTTATTCATATTTCCTTATCTCCCTTTATTCCATCTGAAATGCCTATTATTTACGGCGTTAGCCCAGCATTCTCACCTCTACATATGTATCATCGTCTTCAGCATCATTAGCAGAAATAAACAAAATTTATCAAAGCTCATTAAAAACGTTTTTTGAAAACTTAATCTTTTGACATGTACCATAATACATGAATCTATAAAGATCTTAACGCCCGGCAGTAAGCTAAAACAAATTAGAAACTTTTTCAACGTCCTTACTTACTTCAATGTTAAATGGACACGTTTATGGCCAATTTCATGAGTTTTCTGGAAATTCAATTGTTGATTAATTTATAATCTAAATTACTTTTAGTATTATCAACAATCTCTATTTAATAAACAATTGAGATGGCTCATTATGTAAATATGAGCATTCTTACAAAGCACCATTTTTCCGTTATTTATAGGCTTAATTGTTGGTTTTGAACCTAACTAGCATTCATAAAAGTACATTTGGTGCTTAACTGGGGGTTTAATTGGGTAAATTAATTTAACTGGGGGTAATTTAATGAGAATACAATTAAAATGGCCTTTGTGTGTTAAACCAGTTTCTGTTAGAAATGTCTCAGTTCCAAAAAAACATCATGGCGTAGTGCAATAATATTCGTGATACACCCACAAACCTATCATCGACTGGTACACTAATAGGAAAAAAAATACGTTGTAAGTTAAATGCTGATGTTATTACAAATCGTATTATTTCTGGCTTAACTTTGTGGAAACTTTCCATATTGGAGAGAAATGGTTCGCCCCACTTTGCCCCTGAGTACCAACTTTTCGGCATTTTCACCAAACCAATCAATATACACCACCCGACCACCAAGCCCCTCCCCCCTCCAGCTCCTCCCATCTCCCTCCTTCCTCTCATTGACAAAAGTATATATTTGTCGACATGCATGCAATATTCATCCGAAGATGACTCGAATTTTTGAAGCCCGGGTTATGTGGATAAAAATAGTACGGTGAAAATCACAATAGCTAGTTATCATTTCTGATGTTATTATTAATTTTGCCACCTACCGAGGAAAAGTCGACAGGAGTTAACGCGGATAACTTTAGGAATAAATTAAATGCTTTGAAGATTTGATTTGATCTCGATCCAAATCGATTGATCGGGTCGTTTAAATGGAATCATCTTCCACTCCGATGGTTCTTAAGTTTCCGCGACGTTCATCAGTAGAATATCTCTCCATTTTCCCGGGTCTTCAGCGCGTGCGATTACACCATTGATAGGAGTTAAATTTAGAAATACAATTCAGTAACCAGGTTCAATTGTATGAAAAAGTCGGCGGACATCTTATCAGGATCCAAAGACAGTTTGCCACACAACCTACACGAAGGATTGTACCAGGTGCCATGTTCACGTAGAAAATCGCACGTTGGAGTGAATTGCAGAGCTATGAAATTCCGACTGAAGGAACGTAAAGAGAAACACGAATTACAAAAAAAAAACTCTTTTAAACTTTCCGCCATCGCGGAACACGCCTGAAGTAAAGCCAACCGCGAAGTTCTTTTTGTCGAAGAAAAAAATCATTGTAAAAAAATACTATTCAAGGATAATACAGGAAGCCATACAAATCGGAAAACGTCCCAAAAATGACTAGGGAAGACTTATATCATGTCTATGGCGCTTTTAAGAGTCCTTTGAGAAATAGCGACAATTTCGCGATTGGAACGCCTGTCAAAATAGTCAACAATGTCAGCGTACGCGGTGAACACCCAGAAAATGGAGAGGAATTCTATGTTTTCCACTCATTCAGAAAAATCAAAAGTGATTTATCATGTCGTAATTGAGGCACAAGTCGGGTTCCCCGAGTATTCCTTTCATTGCCGATCATAAGAAGGCAAAGAAGCGTAATACATGAACACAAATCAAATCTCATCGAACAACGCGAAGCAATTTGAGAAAACCCAACCATCGAAGTATTACCGCGAGCTCGATTGGGTAAAAAGGTAGCAATTTAATTTTGATGGTAACCTTGCGCAGGGTCGCTTGTTTACCTGAATCAATAATAAGACCCTTGGAGATTCATTGAATATGCATGACGGGTTTTGGTATATTTTGAGCCAGCCGCTGTTCCTGAATCTGTGAGATCCGTGTGTACGTAATTTTCTCCCTTCGACCCTCAGGTAAATAACACGCTGAGCGATTTTTTCGATTGTGAGCGTGAGTTTCTGAAAAAATTAGTCCAGAATGTGAATGAAAGTTGAATTTTTTAGCATCACATCCACAGCATTCTCTATGGCCACCAGAGAGACAGCAAAAGTTTCTGCCTTAGCGAGTTTGTTATTCCGATCAAACAGTATCCTGAATCGTAATAATGATCCATCAGCATCAAAACCAGTCAGGTTATTTAACATCTACATAATACCCCGCAAACCTCCACTAAGATGAGTGGCAGGGGGTGATTACGCACGCAACACCAAAAATTAAGATTTTTAAAAAATATTAATTGCCAAAAAAAAGCAAAGAATTACAATTATTTGCGATAAGATTAACTATAGCTACATGAACTACTCGTACGATATTGATATCATATCCACAGTACTTATCGATAAATGTGAGACGAGCTGGTGGTAACAAGAAGAACAATGGCACAAATGGTTGGAACAAAAACAATTACAATAATTAATTGAGATAATTAGAATTTTTAAATGATAATTATATCTCCAAAATAGTTCACTTACTGATTCTGTTCCCTCCACCGTTCGTGAAAATTATGAATTATTAAGTCTATTCTTTCCACATTTGAATTCTCTAATTTAATTTTTTACTGATCATTCCTACTGTTGTACGATAGGACTAATAATGCACGTGCAATATTATCCCCTAAAGACGTTCCAATCCATGCAAGAGATTTAAATTCTTAATTAAACCTTCACTCTATTTTCTGATATAAAACCTAGTTCCTCATTTTCTAGATACTCGACTACATTTCGTAAAAATTATTTTTTACAAATATGGCTTCTCTTCCGTGCAAATGATGAAATACGATGATCAGAGAAACTTCCATTCATCGCATCGCCTTCTTTTATCAAATCGACTTTGTTTATCAAATTCACTTTGTTTTATTGAATCGACTTCATTTATTAAATCGACTTCATCCTATCGTATCGCTTCTGTTTTTCAAATCGACTTCGCCTCATCGCATCAAATTAGATCATTTTTTTGTTGTCTCAGGCGTAACTTTGTGGAATTTGCATAACATATTGAAATGTAATGAAATAATTGACTTTGTAATTCCACACACTTTATTTAAAAACACGACCCAGGTTTCGACGTTGAACGTCATCATCAGATCCTGACCTGATGATGACGTTCAACGTCGAAACCTGGGTCGTGTTTTTAAATAAAGTATGTGGAATCACAAAGTCAATTATTTCATTACATTTCAATAGATCATTTTTATTCATTTAATCATTTATTGCAATGAAATTTGGTAAGATACCGAGTTGCAAGGGACAGTGAAAACATTCCACATTTAAAAATTACGGTTACAAAAAAAAATAAAATTTACAGTCACGATAATTCAGTATAACCAATCAAGGATTTGCTCAAAGTCGGGTAATAGCCAGATCATAATAAAAGTTTGATAATATCTCCGGGTTTTTAATTTATTTCAATCACCTTTCATGCCCTTATTTAGGAAGGAGCGCTTACTTATGTCACTCCTTGAGTGAGCCATTTTAGTTTGCGTTTTACATCCAGCTTTTGTTTTTCCTTTTGACATCAACCCATGTCTCATTTCCCGTGTTTAACAATTCAAACAATTCCCTTAACCGTCTAATTGTCCGTCTTTTCTTTAATATGTCCCATCGCAATTGCTTAATCATGTCACTTTCGCGATCTTCCCTTTTGAATCTACATAAAAACGAGGCGAGCGGCTTTCCTTCCAATTTTTATCTCAAATTCATCGTGATGAAGGTCCCATAAACTTGATCATTATCCTAATATAGGTTTTATTAATATTAGATCAACTTTTTCTTTGATTTTTCTACCGCATTTCTTTCGAACACGCATTATAAAATTCAGCGATTCATGATCCTTACTTGTTATTCTCTCCGCATGTTAATTCCATTTTAGATCACTTGCAAAATTTGGCCTTAGATATCTACAATAAATAACTACTGATTTGATTTATTTTCCTAATTTATAATTATATTTAAACTTACTTCGATCTTATTTTTTTTATTTTTCTTCGAATTTATGTCAATTTTATAATTCCACATCTACCCTTGAACGTTATTAAAATAATTCGGTCATGAGTTACATGGAGATTCATTATTTATGACTCTATACATTACACAATCATCATCAAAGAGACGAATTTCCGACTGCGCTGTATTAGGTAAGTCATTGATATAAATTAAAAACAGCTTCGACGAAAGTACACTCCCTTGGCTCGCACCCGAATGCGCCTGTAAATAAATCGACTTTTATTTATTTTATCGACTTCGTTTCATTTAATTGGCTTCCCTAGACAAATTTACTTTTATTTATCGTATTGGTTCGTTTATCAAATTTATTTCGTTTTATTTTTACGACTTCGTTTATCTACTTGACTTCGTTTTATCGTATTGGATTCGTTTTATCGTATAGATTTTGCTTATAAAATAGAATCAGATTCTTATTCATTCAAGGGTTGCTTTTTATGTTTTGAGCCTTTACAACACTAGGTGCTTTAGGTGCCATCTGATGTTTCCATCTGAAAGTTTGATCCTGTTAACGCGAACTTCCTTTAGAACATTTTGTCGTTTGATTATAACTTGTGTCGTTTACAGTGACTCGAAAAATTTTTTTCAGCGAAAAAATGGATTTAACTCGTGAACACTTTCGTGGGATGATTTTTTGATTACTTTCGACGTGGATTATCAATACAGGAGTGCATCGATCCACTTACTTCCACTTTTATCGATAAAGCTCCACCTTTTGCCACTGTGAAACGCTGGTAAAACGAATCCCATTATGACCGCCGTTCACTCTGTGACGAAAGTCGTGAAGGTCGTCCAAAATCAGTTCTGCCAGAAAACATTGATACTGTGCAAGAACTAGTTAAGGAAGATCGTCATGTGACTTATCGTGAGATCGAGGCATCCGATCGAGACGAGGGGATTATTATGACGAGAATCGATAAGATACTGCATGATTATTTGAACATACCTATGTCTTTTATGGCCCAAAATATCGAATTGATGGGTGATCCTCCGTACAGCCCTGATTTAGCATCAAATGACTTCTTTTTATTTCCGTTTATCAAGAAAAAATTGTGTGGCCAACGTTTTTCGGCGCTGGAAGAAGCCGTTGATGCATTCAAATACCATGTTTTGGAGGTACCTCAATCGGAGGGGGATAAGTTTACGATTACGATATTACGAAAATTGGTTGGATCAGATACAAAAGTGTATTGATTATCATGGAGAATACTTCGATAAACAATAAAGCCATTTCCAACAATAAAGTACTGTCTTTTCATTCCTACGCTGAAAATATAAAGAGCAACCTTCGTATTTTTATTTACTGAGTATCGTGAAATATAATAATTTTTTGTGATCTCCTGATGACTCGTTACTCTGTATTAATTAGCTTAGGTCTCATTAAAAAAAAATGCTTAAAAAAATGAGACCGAAAAAGAGTTCCGAGACACATGAGGAACATGGGTGGTTTTTTTCTCGTGAAATTTCCAAGCGTATCTAAAGAAACAATGGCTCAACGAGATGGCATGAGATAATTGCACGCACGAACGAAGTCTTAATACGGCGGAACATATATATATATATATATATATATATATATATATATATATATATACACTACTAAATTGCACGTTTACCTCAGAGATATCGCTTACGAATGAATCGTTTTATAAAATTTTCACGCTTTAAAACTCTCTTCAGTTTTAAAATCTTTTCACGTTAAAAAATCTGACAGCCATTTTTTTCATCCAATTTGTTCACTCTTTCTCGCCTAAAGGCAGTTTCGCGTGAGAAAACGAAATAAATTATTTGAGACCTCTTCCCTTTTCTTTGCCATGAAGTATATGAAGAATTTCGAACATCATTTAAGCGATTAAATGACCTGACGGATATTGAATGGAAAAATGAACGCATCATATATTTTAAAATAATTTTTGACCAAATTGATAAAACTAAAAACAACTTTCCGAGAAAATAAGCAGATTTAAGACGATATTTCTTCCACCATAGTTTAATTTCGTCATCGACCAAGTTCTTGAGCAAACCCTCGCGGTAGTTTAAGCCTGATAATGAAACGTTAACGATCTAAGTGGGATTAAATATGATAAAAAAGTTATTTTTATGATTAAGCAGAATGAATAAATATTTGAAAATGAAAAACGTTTTAAATATTAGACGAAATATGTGCAAATGAAATTTTTTCAACAGATTTTCAGCTGCATACTGACGTGAACATTAGCATTGCTCTATTTATTACATTCAGATTCAGTGAAATATCTAAATAAAGTATGCGTATTCATTCCCTCGCAATTTTCATTAATCCTCATGGCAACGCTTTCAACAACGTCAAGCCAAAGCGTGACTCACGGTTCACGGGCGTTTTACCTGTTCGTTCGTTATATCCTGTATGGCTCACGAAATTATTGTTGTCCAAGAGAAAACTCCCAGTAGACCTTGACCTGGAGAAATATGATAATAACTAAATCTTTTTCAATTTTTCCACCGCTAATTAAATTTTTTAATACTGTAAGAATCTTTAATAAAATTTTAAAGATTCCTACAGTCATTAGCTGGTCGGGACGATTGTGATCACGGCTGTGACCATCCCGTGTCATTTAGTCGGAAGAAAAGTCGTGTAGTTGCTTTATGACGTCGTGTTTTAGAGATAATCGTGTTGCCATGGCTCAAAGTGAATTATAGACCCCAAGCCAAACCATTAAAATAATATTAAAATATTTATTACTGTTCTCTGTCAAGGCAAACTAAAAACAAAAGCATAAAATACGTACAATGAAAAATATAAGCTTCGTCTCAGCGAAAGAAATCCGTTACAAAATGCGCTTCATGCATCAACTGAAATCTTAATGTTCCAATATCCTTTACATAGATCGAAATATGCATGCAATAACGCAGATAGTTAGAGCGTAGAACACATATGTAACATTTGTTACGAACTCTTGTGGAATAATTGAAAAAATTATAATGCTCGGTAGATGTCCAAAATGCAAATGCTTAAAGGCTATTTAGAATAAAATATTTTATATATTAACTAATATTTGTGTAGAGGTAACTTTGCCTGGGATCGCACATGCATGGCTGGTGACCTAACACACACGCCACACGATCTTGCGGCGGTTGGCTGCGTATTGCGTAGACGTAAATTAGGCAAAGATGATTTCACAACGAGGAGGGAATTGATGACAGGAGGAAGTTGAGTAAGGATGTTAAGAAACAGCACGTCAACCTATTGATATGGAGCTTGATTTTCTACGGAGCGGAAACATGGTCCTCGAAGCTAGATAATAGGCGTAGATTAGGAGGGTTTTACGATAATTTGAGCGTGGAAAAGGATGGAAAAGTTGAAATGGCAGGAAAAGAAAACAAATAAGTACTAGGAATGGTGTTGGGGGAGGAGAGAGAGAGGATAATTCGAAGGAATCCAAATGAGGCAGGATAGGTGGATGCGGAGAGAATTTTGCTTGGCATTTTGAACGTTTAACTATTGCTTGTAATATGGAGTGGAGGACGTTAGGCAAGCAAACATTAATGACCAGTGGCGGGCTTGAATTGAGGCAATTAACCATACTGTGGAAAGATATAAATTGCAATAATTCTGATATTGTACCTTATGATGATGCCTCGATGTCTAAACGCTTTCCATGGACAAAATCGCTTTGGTAAATTACAATTTTGCCATTTCACATTTTGACAAATAATTAGGGGGGAGGGATAGGGTGCAAGGCGCATGCTGGACGGAATGAATGGAGGAAGCAAGTTTGCGGATTTAAAGAATGGTTTATTTGTAGTGTCTAGGGAGTCAGGTTTTAACTTGTAAGATGGGGGTAGGAAATTTCGCGATTATCAGTCCCTGTGTCCATCCAAAATCTGCCTTAAACTGTATGCAGCCATTGATAATAAAGATAGTTTGTAATGTCTTGTTATTATAAGACCAAGTGAATGGAGTAGGTTGAGGAATTGCTGCCATCAAGATTGGATTTATTACCCGGGTCCAGAATGGGAAAAGAATTTCTTTCGGCGTTCCCGCCATCTCCCTTGTCGTAGTTGTGGGAGGAGTGTGCGGGGACCTTGCCTTTGGAGTAAGGCAGTGGAGAGGTATTGGTGGTGGTGAATACTTTGAGCACGTTAGATGCGTCCAGTGGGGTCTGCCATCGTTGTGCTTTGGGGTCGAGGTGGGCCGCTGTGTCACTGAGGCCTCAGTGACCCCCAAAATTGGCCCGACGAGACTACCTTTGATTTTCGCATCGTTGGGCGACCTCGGAACGAGCCCCCCAATTCCCATCTCGTCGGCGAATTTCTTTCATCGGCAAGTAAATCAGGAATTAATTTTCTAATTTTTTGTGAGTTTCCTCTTGCTTGCTTCTTTATATATATATATATATATATATATATATATATATATATATATATATATATATATATATATATATATATATATATATATATATATATATATACTCATATATACAGAAACAGATATAAGGAAAAGGGATAGGAACACACATAAAGGACGAACACAATAGAGGTGGGGAAGGCGGAATCGAACGGATCACAAGAGTAAAAATATTTCCTTGACCGGTACTCGAACCTCGGATCTTTCCACTTGCCGGGCGGATGCTCTTAACCACTTGAGCTATCGAGGAAACGTAATTTACAACTTGGTTCGCATCAACTTGGTTTCTCATCCTTTAATCATAAGTGGTAAGAAACCTATTACTTCACATTACATCATACGCATCACGAACTCATTTAGTTGAAACATTTTAGCTCCCAGAAATTTCCGCGAAAATAAATTCTGGTGAATGAAATGTTAATCGGGAATGAAAACGCAATTAACATCTGCGTGAACTTGAAGACATCCAGTATTAATATAAGTGTCATCATAATTTAAACTGATGTATTAATCATTATTATTATCATCAATACGTCTTTTATTAATTTTTAAAAAATTTTATTAATTTTTTAAAATTTATTTGGCGTGCTATTTATTCACGGGCACATAAGTATTTGTGTAAATAGTATGTAATTCCGTACGAGGTGCAATTTCACTGTTTAATGGGATTGGATGTTGATGTTGCGCATAGCAACGAATTATTTATTCCCGCTACTAATTAACTGTGATATAGAAGTTATTAATTGATATTTTTACATTTATGTATATTGACACCAGTGGACAGATTGTGTGCATAATCTTCATTAATGGGCTAACACTGTAGGTCCAAAGATAATTACTAACCCCATCAAAAACTTTCTCCATTAAAAATTAATCATTCCAAAACTGATCATTAAGCCTTCTCCACTATACCTAAACAAACATAAGCAAGGATAAAATTCAGTCGGCACACTCCTTGAGATATTAGTTGAGTATTGATGTTAGACACCGTCCTGAAAAGAAAGCAAAAGAAGGTCGCGCCCCAAAAAATGTATCTATGAGTGAACGTATTTATGGGTATATCACCACCGAGATAAATTTCGTCAATTTTTTAAGTAATGATTCATGAGTTACGTTCGCAAATATTCCATTGCTTTCCTATCCATCCCACCTTCTCGTGGTAAGGTGAAATTGTTTATGCATTTTAACGTCTATACTTTGCGGAAAAGTTATAATCATTCACAGTTTTGGTTGTTACTAAATAGCATAACTTGTATTCTAATAGTGATCCCAATATTCCACCTGAATCGGCGAAAATTACTCACGATTAATTTGTCAATAAATATGTGAATATAATTACAAATATATAAAAATATTTATACAAGATAAAAGTATTTGGAAAATACTTTATTTGTCACTCCAAGGTTGGTTTTTATGATCTATTGTGTTTTGTCGATATTCTTTGGTAGTCTACCGTTTAAGCTAGGTTGTAACTGAACACAAACCAAAAAAAATACATTTCTTCACACCTACTAACGAAACACAACCTTATATCCGGTACTACCATAAATCCTTCTTAACTTCTGAACACAAGTCCTTCATCCTTTCATTCCATCCAAAATGTGCTTATCCAGTTTTCCTTCCCTTTATCTTGAATTCTTAACGTTCTTCACATCGCCAGTGAAAATACACTACATCCACCTTTTCTGGAAAATTTACCACAAATCCTCTCTCTTCCCCCACCATATCTAGCACTTCCACATTTGTTTTCCTTTCTGTCCATTTCACCATTTCCATTCCTTCTCCGCAGCCGCGTTCAAAAATCGTCCAATCTACACCTATCATCCTCTTTCAATGGCCATGTATCCGCGCCGTGCATAACTACGCTCCATATTAAAGTTTTAAGAGGCTTCTCTCAACATCCTTACTTAACGTCCCTGTCATCAATTCCCTCCTCCTTGTGAAAGTTTCTTTGCCTGACGCATTTCTTCTTCTTATGCCCCCACTACTTTGGCCACCTTGGTTCAAAATACCGCCAAGGTTGCTAACATGTTACACCTGCTCTAGTTAATGATCCTCTATTTTAACGCTTAACATTTATTTCCACCTCATATTCGTCGATATGTGGTGACATGAAAAACGCCCTCCTTGATAGCATCTAAAATTGCCTATTGCCAATTACCCTGAAGCTCAAATTGAATTCGCTATTTATCACATCAACTTACATGATGTTGTTCGATGAAATAGTTTCCTTTTGTCCTTAAATTTTTCACCCTCGACGATTGGTTTGTAGAATCTCACGTTATCTTTCCTCTAATAGTAACTAGGTTCATTCAAAGTTTATTGAACTAGAATCTTCTATGCCGTCATTCATGCTTGTCCTTCTCCTATATTATTTTTTCCATTCCCAGCTTTCTTCCACTACTGTCTTCAAGTAAGCCATCACGTATGTTTGTTGTCCCCGGCACAACTTAATTTAATTTGCACAACTTATTGAAATGAAATGAAATCATTGACTTTGTAATTCCACAAACTTTATTTAAAATAATAAGGGCGGAACTACGAAGTCAATAATTTCATTTCATTTCAAAATAAACTCTTATGCTTCAGAACGTATTTAATTAGTTGCGCTCATCTATTAATGATCAGTGGCCCAGCCACTAAAGTAAACACTTACCTTCTCTCTCTTTAAACGGTCCATACGTTGAATTGATTTTTTATCAGTAAAGAATTAGTTACGCTAATCTATTTCTTATGACTGTCCCTGCCACTAAGTACTCGTTGGATCCCAACCTCTATAGGCGTTTGACGCGATGAATTGCTTTTTTATTAGTGAAACCGGTGTATATCAATTCGATCATAGTTTCGAAACCTACGACCACAGCAAACAACCGGAAGATTGGTTGACTGTGAGCCAACCTTGCCCTAAACTACCTCATTTGTGGTTTCCTAGGAGAATCTGTTTCTAAAATAAAAATGAACGAGCTTGGTTAAAGCTGATGGTTTCAAGAATCACCCTGATTTTTTTGTTTGATCCCACTTTAGTGTGCTTAAGTCAGACCGTATTTTAAATACGCGGCAGGTATTGGCGTTACATGTGAGAAAAAGAAAAGTTAATTTAGGATTCGCTAAAGAGAAAAGTCATAAGATTAGTTGAACAGTGAGGAGGAAATAGGTTATGCGTGTGACGGGTATGATGGAATAATGCCAAGTCGGTGGTTCCATGAATCACGAAGATAGCAGGCAAGACTTTAATCACTTTTATTATTATGTATTACTTTAGAAAAGATATCGGGAACCTGAGTTTTCTTACAATAAAACGAATAAGTTATTGTGCACCATATTATATTTTTGAATTTGACCAAAATTGGATAATATCAGAGAGAAATTCATTCTTCCCTCGCACGAGACGTAATCATAAAAAAATGTAATGATTTAGTCGACTATATCATGGTCTATGCATAATTTGATGACACGAGCATGTACATTCGTATGCGCACGAGCGCTTTTGTATGTGAGGTAATTAATTTTAATTGTATGTATGAAGTAATAGTCGTGTATGTATGGCTGTTGCCCTGCATATCACCCCCTGCCACACTTCCTTGCGGCGGATTACGGGTTATTGTGTTTATGTAGACGACAGAAGCGGAAATTTCTGAACGCCAGGCTAATGCGCAATCTGCTCTTGGTTATCCAAGTAAAAATTACAATCCCTATGTGTTGTACTTGTATAGTTATATTTACTGGCATAGGTGTACGAGTAGGTAAATAGGAACATATATTCATACTTTAACAAGTGTCTGATGAAATCAAAGAGTGATTTGCGATAAGTTTTAGGATGAAATTAGCATGTAAAACTCGTTGCATGTATAAATTAAAACCTAAAAATGCAGTGTGTAAATTACGAATGTGAATTCAATAATATGGAATTAGGTCCAATGTTAGAGCGGGCTTAATTTCAAGGTAGCCATTAGCATTTCCAATAAAAGGCGCATTTATACTGAGAGGTTCGACATTATTGAATACATGAAAAATTCCAATAGCCGTAAACAGTTTAAACTATAGTGTTTGGAGGCCATTGGAGTTTTTCATTTAATCATTAATTCTAGCCGTAAGAGTTCAATTTAATCAATATTCCGACATTATCACAAAAGAAATGATGACCAATGACCTTCGTGAAGTGTAGAGGTGGTAATTTAACGCTTAGAATTCCGCTTTTAAGAATGAAAAAGATGAAATAGACGGAAAGGAAAACAAACGAAGAGGTACTGGGCATGGTATTGTAGGGCGATAGAGAGGGATTAGTTGGAAGGATTCTAAAGGAGGCAGTAAAGTTGAATACAAAGCATTTTAATTGCTAACGGAATGTTGAAGATAATATGACATACGAGTATAGAGGATAGGACGTTAGGAAAGCAAGGGGGGGGGAGTAGGAATATGATAGGTATATGTTGAACGGAATGTTGATTTTCCGGAAGGAAGTGGGTGGAACTGAAGAAGAGTTTATTGTAGTCTCTAAGATGTTATGTTGTGTCTTGTTGGACAGTGCTATGAAATGTAGGCATGTTCTGTCTATGTCCATCCCAAAACCTACGGTAAACGGTAGAATACCAAATTTGAGTAATTTATGTGGGTTGTATGTCCTTTAGAACTTCCTCCACCGTTCCAACTAACGTTAAAATACGAACGACAAAAATAATTTGCGAATAAATGACTTTGAAATCGATTTCTCAACGCAAACGAGCGAGCCGCACTCCGTAAAAGCTGGAATCCAACTGCCAACAGGCTTTCCTGCTTTTCCTGTGACTCCTCTCATTCGAGCCCCGCCAGAGAAACCGCCGCCTGTTAGTCCGTCTATCGGGAAAATATAAGTCTCACTCCCTTTGGAACAGACCTTGTATGTATTTGCATTGTCATTAGTTAAAATGGTTTTTGCATGGACTCGTACGTCTCTGTGGGTGTAAATTGGCATGAATTTGTTAGTTTTACATTAGGTTTTATTCTTTTTACCGGCGGTGACCTTACATCCTCCACTACATGCCCTTTCCGCGGCTTGAGGGGTATTATGTAGATATAAAGTAAGGATATTGTGATATACTATACAGTGGGAAACGTCACGCAGGTGAGGAAAGGGTAGTTAAAAAGGGATAGGCGCATATTGGACGTAATGAAGAGAGGTTGGAAGTATGCGGAATAGAAGAAGTGTTTATTGTAGTGTCCAGGTTTAGTATCAGGTTGTGTCGTCTTAGATCGGATTTAAAGGGAGTCCATCCAAATATTTCTTAACCGTCGATGGTAATTTTGCATTTCTTATCATCCCTTTCACTATAATCCCAGTCGTGATCCAACAGAGTCAACTCGAGAAACAATTCTCCTACCTGCTTGGAATCGACTTCCAAGATCAATATCTGGCTCTTTATCGAAAGTAGACGGGTGGTAAATTGAATAGCGTGACTTGAGGGAAGCCAATTATCCGAGTGGGGTAGGAGGTTGAAAAGTGGTTGAGAGTACTCGCCTCGATTTCCTTTCCTCCATCAATCCGTCCAGAGAACTCATTGTGCTCGCGGGTAGGATGTTGCGGAGTTCCATGAGTTCGAATTAATTAGTCGACTTAAGATGGTAGGTAGGGGAAAAATAATGCCATGGGCTGCAGATAGAAGGACGGATGTCGAGCCCCGAAACTTTCCTCTTTTTTTCCTTACGCTTGCATTCATTGTTGCGACGGATGGCTCATTTAAACTTCGGTAACAAGGCAGCCATTAAAATGATTAAATTGCAGTTAATTTGTTACAAGGACGTGAAAAAAACACGAATGAAAATTTAATGATCAGTACCATTTCCCCCGCGGTATGCCCTAATTAGTCATTCCTTAAAACAAATCGAAGGTAATTTTTTGCGGAAATCTCTGTGCTCTCATGCAACAGGTATTTCCACCTCCATTTAATGAAATCGCATTTAAAAAATTTAAATTATCCATTTTTTTCTAACCATAATAGTTTTTTGCTTTAACCACGGCTCGGCTTGTGTGTTTTTAAGTATATCAATAATTTACTATAACTATCGTAATTTTGGCGGGTAATTACCTGGTATAGTCTTTTATATCCTATTTTTCACGTGTTAACTTTTCTTTCTCGATAACCTCAAAATATTTGTTTTTTTAGGTTGATATCCATCCCATTCGCATCTCACAGATTTATTTTAATTTCTCATAATAGCGAAGATTTCCTGTAAAATCACTTTAAGGTTTAGAAAAATATGGAAGTAAGAGAGAGAAAATATGGACTAATTCGTAGCATCTTTGAGGAAGGAATCTGGCCGGAAGACTTAGTAAGATAAGTGTCAGATCCTATTCCGAAAAAGATAAAGGCTACATCATGTGAGAACTACAGAACAATAAATTTGATTTCCCATGCAGCTAAATCGGTTCTCAGGATCATAAACAAAAGTATAGAGAGCAGGGCAAATGATTACTTAAGGGGATGATCATTTTGGGTTTAGGAAGGGGGGAGGTACGCGCAATGCCATTGCAGTAATGAGATTACTAATCCAGATTAAATGGACGGACAAAGTATGGACAATACGATCAGGACCTATTAGCCTGTTTCGTAGATTTCGAAAAGGCATTTGATAGAGCAAATTGGGAGCAACTCTAAAGTATATTGCAGAAAATAGGAACAGATTGGAGGGACAGGAGGCTAATCCGCAACCTGTATATGTCTCAGACTGCCCAGGTGCGAGTGGGAAACGGGGAGTCCGGATGGGCAGTGTTAGGAAGAGGTGTAAGGCAGGGTTGCCCATTATCACCGTTGCTGTTCAACCTGTATGCAGAGGAAATGATCAAAGAGGCATGGGAAGAATTGGATGTAGGAATGAAAGTTGGCGGGGAATTAATTAAATCAGTAACGTTTGCTGAAAACATGGAGGTACAGTAACTGAAGCAGGTTGATAGGCGTGGGTAGGTGGTTTTTGAAATGTGGGTGTGGAGAAGGATGGAAAAGATTTGGTGGACTGAAAGGAAAATAAGTGAGAAAGTGCAAGGTATGTTGGGGTAGGAGAGAGGGCATTGCTGGGAGAAATCACAAAGAGTTAGAAGAAACGGATATAAAGCATATCGACTGACAATGGGATGCTGAACACTGTGTTGGGGGAAGAAGTTTGGGCAATCGAGAAAAGGTCATGCATATGATAGGAATGCTTGGCTGAATAAAGGGTGGAGGGAAATATACGAAGACGAAGAGGGGCTTGTTTTAGAGTAGGATGCTGGGTCGCGTTTTGTAAGGAGAGATAAGGGAATCATTTGATACCTTGCGTCCATCCAAAACCTATCTTAACCGGTAGATTACCCACAATAATTAAATCGAAGATATCAAAAGCCTGGATATCGGAGTTTCCTTCCTTCCAATATATGTTGTTCCTTTGACATTCTTCAAAGGATGTCAGCATTCGGTTCTTGTTTCGTCTGTAGTAGTCATAGCTTTCTTCCTCTACAAAGTCACATCTTAATTACTTCAATCCATCTTTCATTGTATTCTCCATTTGTTTTCATGACTTTATTTGGTTTCGTAATACTGAAAACACGCCGAAGCATTAATTTTTTACTTTGTGTACAGGTCAGATCTCTTTTTTTAATGCTAACATCATTTTTATGAGAATATTTTTCCGTTTTTTTCAATCCATCACTTAATTTAGTTTGCTTGTTCCAATTGACCAGTTATGATGGCACCGCCAAGGAATCCGTATTTCTATACTCCATTCAAGTCTTCCTGATGTTATAAATCATTCAAAAATATTCCAGTATGTGTTTTTCTGCTAAATTAAAAGCTTCAGTTCCATTGATGGAGTGATCAGTTTAAAAAAAACGTTCGCCTTACGCATTCGAGGGTACGTGATAGTCTTGTAGGTAGAATAGTTGAACCGCTGCCTGGAGGGCCCGGGTATAGTCCACGGTTGTGGTCTGAGCTTATCCTCTGCCTCACCCGAGCTGTATGATATTTCAGGTACCTGATCCTCCTCCTGGGAGACCATAAGCGGCACACAGAAAGGAACTCCCTCCCACCCCACTTATGACACTGATGTGTGAATTTCACACGCCGTTGAGCTTAGTAGTGAGTGGCCTTCACCTTCAACCTATTAAAGAAATCTTCCGGTTGGTAACTATGGGGTTTGCGCAACCTCGGTTGCGAAGTTTCCTCAATTCCACGGAGTTATTTTTTTGAAATCGTTTTGCATTAAGTCGAGGTTGGGGACTCTTATTTGCCCGGCGCATTAAAAACTTATTCCCCTACCCCTTTCTTTTGGGAGATGAAGGCACGCGAGTTCGATTTTTTGGAGGCGCAAATTCCACATCGGCACAGGTCGTCTGCCCTCTTTGCATGAGAACATAGTCTGTATACTCCTCCCAAACGACACATGACTAAATAATTAATGTCTCCCTTTCATGAACGATGTCTATCATTAGTTATTCGTCGTGTCGAAGAGAGGGGAAAATATTAAGGGTTTTGGGAAAACGTTTTCGCAAAAAAAAAAACACGATTATCATTTGGTTGGAAAGAAAAGGAGCTGATGAAAACAATGGCTACAAAAAAGCAGAGGTTGTTACTTAACATTTTATCTGCAGAGGGGGGGGGGTGACTGAATGAGAACCTCTCCTGATCCTTTTTGTGGACACGGGGTAGAGGGGTGAAGAGGAAATCCTCAAATTACCAGCATGTTTCCAGCCTGGGGATGAAACTGCACCCTCTCGTAATTTGGTATGCGTGATCCTCGCTGAAGATGTCCACAGGCAGAGAAGGGTCGGAAGGGGGGTATAATTGCATGTGAATAGGCTGAATCTCCCCTCCCCACTCCGAGTCGTGACCATGCTACACCCTCCCATCCGCCGGGAGATGGGCTATTGCAAAGACCGTTGGTTACCTGACCAACCCGTCCGCACACGGCCGCCAATAACACAATTTCGTCGACCCCATGATAGCAATAGAGCAAATGACTCACGCACAAGCGCATTCCTAGTGGAAAACGACCGCGGAGGGAGAGACGGGAATCTATCACTACGAGCGAGTAGGCTCAAAAGTAGGGGTCTTAAAGTTGCGCCACGGGGGTCCAATGACCTCTTATGTAAGACCTTGGAAAAAAATTTGAACGAAAATAATGTTGAGAGACTTTATTTCCATAGGCCAAGTATCCAATTGTAACGCGTGGAGATATGTATTTATCCACACCTTACTATTGGATACTCACTTGCACTCTCATACATATATATATATATATATATCGTATATATATATATATACTATTGTATATGCACACAGATATGTATGTATATGTTTGCATGTAAAATATATACGGCATATCAGGCACTCCTGTGCATATATATACTACCTTGATCAAAAATTTCCCGGAATTTATTCAGAAAATTAAAAATACAAGTTTATTCATCTAAATCTATATTGTCCCCTTCAAAGTAATCCCCATCGACTGCAACACACTTATGCCAGCGCTTGATCCAATCCTCGAAACATTTTTTATATTCGGTTTTCGGTATGTCCATCAGTGCTTCCTACGATTTTTCCATTACTTCCTCTCGGCTGCTAAAACGCGTTCCCCGTAATGGTTTTTTAACTCGATTGAACAGAAAGAAGTCACAGGGAGCCAAATCAGGTGAATTCGGTGGCTGTTGGATGGTATTTGTTGCATTTTTCGTCAAAAAATTACGAATAATGATAGCACTGTGCGACGGTGCGTTATGATGGTGCAAAATCCACGAGTTTTCTGCCCACATTTCTGGTCTCTTTCGGCGAATTGCTTCACGCAAACGTCTCATAACGCCCAAATAATACTCTTTGTTTACTGTCTGGCCTTCTGGCAAAAATTCATGATGCACTACACCGTTGTAATCCATGAAAACCGTCAGCATTGCCTTCTTTTTTGACTGAAAACGACGTGGTTTTTTTGGTCTCGGCTCATTTGGTGAACGCCATTCACTTGCCTGATGTCTGGATTGCGTGTCGTACTCATAAACCCACGTCTCGTCTCCAGTAATGATCCTTTTGATGAATGTGGGATCGGATTCAGCCTCGCAAATCATGTCTTTTGCGACGTCAACACGGTCTCTTTTTTGCATGAAATTGAGGTCTTTTGGCACCAACTTTGCTGCTACACGACGGAAACCCAAATCATTAACCACAATGTCTTGGGCGGATCCATAGGCAATGTTCAAGTCCTCCGCTATTTCTCTGATGGTTAATTTGCGGTTATTGACCAACATTTCTTTTACTTTATCAATTTTTTCACCGACTTTCGATGTCGATGGTCTGCCACTGCGTTCATCATCTTCGATTGACTCACGACCACTTCTGAACCGCTCGTGCCACTGGTAAACGACCGTTTTTTTTAGAGAATCGTTGCCGAAACACTTTTCCAACATTTCCAACGTCCGTGCGCCACTAAATCCGTTTTTTACGCAAAATTTAATACAAGTTCGTTGTTGCAAATTTAAATCCATTTCTGCAATTGTAAAAAATCGCCAACACACACAGAGATAGATGTACTCTTGGCTACGTAACTTTTGCAAATGTCAAGTTATGACACTAAGATTTAAAGGGAATATCAACAACAGATGTACCAATTTAACAAAAAAAACAGAACTCAAATCGGAACGATGGGAGCGCCACACGGTGGTTATTCCGGGAACTTTTTGATCAAGGTAGTATATATATATATATTTATATATATGTAACGATTGTACGGAAAAACTCACACGAGCGGCACAATAATGGGCTGACACAATATAACACAAAGAGAATAGAATAGCAACATTTAAAAGGACACTCACACGGTAAATTGTTCGAGCTTTCGGCCCTCTCAGAGGCCTTCTTCAAGAGAGACTCTCTCTCCCTCTCTCTCTCTCTCTCTCTATATATATATATATATATATATGTGTGTGTGTATGTATGTATACATATATATATACACAGGACTCCTGATTTTCCGTCCTTGAGGCCGGCATCACTAAGGGAACATATCCTAGGGGGGATATGATCTCGGCATTTAAAGATTTGTTCTCACCCATACGTGTTTTTAAGTTGATGTTTTTTCACTAAAGCTTTCAAATATTTGTGAAAAATTATAAGTTCGAAAATTCAAAACGGAACAAGATAACCGTTAAAACAAATGAGTAAGAACTGGTTATGGTGGGGAGGAGAGGAGATTGCTGGGAAAAATTATAAGGAGACAGGAAAACTTGATGCAGAGCATATTAATTGGCAATGGAATGCTAAAGACTGCTATAGAGGGGAGAATGTTAGGCAAACGAAGAAGTGGTAGGAATATGATAAGGAATGAAGCGAGGAAGGATATGTACGGAGATGAGAAGGGACTGGTTGAAGAGTAGAATGTTGGGTTGTGTTTTGCCGGGAGACGCAAGGGAATTATTTGATAGTTTTTGTCCATCGAAAACCTACCTTAACAGGTAGATTACCTGTTACCTGTTACAGGTAGATTACCTTACCTGTGATAATAATTCTCTTTCCTGATGTCTCACTACGGCAGAGAAGGATGCACACTTCAGGCATAAGTGTTAAGGAAGAGCCTCTTATTTTCATGCTTTTTTGTGTCGTTTCTTTATGACAGTACCTCTATTGGTTTAAGCGTACGAACATCATTTCCAAGTAATATTCTCACCATCTACTATTTATTCAAGACCACTTGGCCGTATGCTGATCAAACTGGAAAGGAAGTCGAAGCGTTAAAATGAAGGAACGTTTCAAAACCTTTCGTAATTGTGCTGTGAGTCGATATTTACTAAAAATTCAATTTTTGCGTTCAATTCAATAGGTTTTAACCCAAGGTTTCGCATGCGAGTGACAGAGGGGTTACATTAGATTTTTTTGGGGAACCTTTATTAGAAATTTTACTGTCACGAAGCAAAGCCTAATGCTTGTTGAGCAACGAAGGTCCGCATTTGGATGGGACATGAATTTGGAATCGTGATTATCAACCAGGAATAGCGATATAATAAATCGTTGGATTTTGGCTATTCACGTGTCTGCTTCGAGCGATTTGTCGGAAGGTTTCCTTTTTGCTGGCTGATTACGAGGAAACTCGTGCCTTTATCCACCCACTTCTTGAATATACAATTTCCATCTGTTCGACCCAGTCTGCTGTCCCCCGGGTGGAAAATCAAATATAATTCAACTAGGTTACACTCATGAATGTAATATTTTTTGTTTATTTTTGAATTTATAATCGAATCCGTTCGAAGAAAACTTTCCTGAGTCGGTAAAATCGATTGTCAATCGCTTCAAATGCATGAGCGAAAGCGATAATCAGTAGCCTCGGGGCGCTTTAAAAATGTTTGGCAATATTTTCCCCCCAAAATGGGTAAACACGTGAATCGTCGCTTATAGGCTTCCTACGCTCGTTGATCATTTAGGTTCAGCCAGAGATGGTACTGAAGTAATATGGTAAAACCCGTCTTATTCAATATTTATTGAATTATTACAATACGTCTACTGATCGGAGAGTTCCGGGTTCCAATCCAGTTGCCCAATTAAACCCAGGGAAATTCTTCTGTAGAAAAAATCAACTTGAATTTCTGCACGGTTCGAGTTTCGGCGTAGTTGAACTTCTTGGGGGAACAAATAGTTCTTCAGGGAAAACAACTGGCACCTTTGTTTTACCCTTCAATGCGTGAATGTTAGACGCGTATAATCACGCACACGCAAGGGAAAAGAGGCGATGAGAATGTTATACCACAGAATAATAGTAAAACAAAACAGCAAGGAAAAGTGACAAATTAAGAATTAATTCGATGGGAGAATAAAGAGATAAGGCATATGGAAGACACTTATGAGAGTATCAGAAAAACTAATTTGATATGTCCTGAGAAAAGTAATCGCACTGAATACCATAATTGGAGGAAGCACATGAGGAGAAGAAAAATGATATAGGAAGATCTAGGATGAAGTACGAGCCTCGGATAATGGTGATAAATGATAGTGCAAGGCGGTAAGGGAAGGCGAAGAGATTAAAAAGTTAAAAGGATACAGATTGGAGAGTTGCCACAGCACATTCCTAGGGTTTTAACTTGTGATGGCGGTGAAAGGATACGAAATAAGGAGAAATAGCTGAGCTGAGAACGGACAACAAGAGAGGGAAATACAATACTATATTCTTAAGGAATTAATGATAAATTAAAAATATTATTCGAATGGAAGGAATGTCTGAATGGTGACCTTTTTTGTACCTCCGAAATTTCAAGTCGAGAAACATTAATTGAAATCAGTTTAAAACAGCAATTCAATGAGATAGACCCCATGGAAATAGTTGTTGATCTAATACGCGGAATTCTGAAACACGCACTTGAAAGCAGCAACAATAAGTGTTGAAATAAATTCCTTTCTATCATAAGTTCCTGCGCAGATAAGCTATCGGGACATGTAAATTGACTTGAAGCTCTGTGAAATAGAGACAAAATTTTACCTGAATGGAAAACAACAAGTTGTGAGCATGGTGGGGGGGGTAGAAGGAGAAGGATTTTGGATTAAATGCGAAGATGGCAAGACTAGTGGATGCAGGTGGTTATATTGGGAGAGGAAACGGGATAGTGAGGAAGACGGTTGTATGTTCAGGGGGAATGCTGGGAAAGCTAAGCTGAAAAGGGAAAGGAATTCGAATTCTATATGGAACTAAGGGTGTTAAGAAAGTATGCAGAGCTAAAGAATGAGTATTTTCAGTATGTACGATGGAGTTTAAGGATATTTTTCTCATGTATTAACATAATGGATTAGTAGTCACTAGTTTGTAGTCTCGTGCTGGACGAGAAGTCTCGGGAGAATTTGAAAAAAAATGAAAGGAAACGGAATCCAGCGAGAAATTCATGTACTCACTGCCTTATTTTGGTACATTTCTAGCTTTTATCAATACAGTTACGATACGATGCGTTCTGATTTTGTGAGTGGATTTCTGATAGAAGGACTAAATTAGTCCCAAAGCTAGAGAACGGGTTTGGACAGTCTGTTTTTTTTGTTGACCCGAAGTTACCTCACCACCGCCTTATGCGTTGCGCAGTGGAAGTAAAAAATATTTCACCCAACCGATTCACTTTCTAATTAAAGGGCCCATAAAGTTTGTGCTTGTGTGTGAGTTATTTTTTTTAATCAAAGTCTCAAGGGAATTATTTCATCGAGACTTGAGTGCGCTGTGCCATTCTTACATTTTTTTCTCGTGATATCACGTCTTCATTACGTTATCCGTTACACAAAATAGGAGTTTGTGTTCGTTTAGACCAATAATAATCCGGGAAACCCCATCTTTAGTGTGTCCTTCACAGACTATAGCGTTTGTAAATGTGAATTCTTCTATAGTTGCTCATGAGCGTCCATGCTTCAATCAACATCTTAAAAGATTAGTAATTAAAAGAAATAAATGAATCTCGGAAACCGCATTTTCTAATCAACCCAGTCGTTAAAACGAAATTCAAAGAAGCTGTGAATCAAGTTTTTCAGTAATAATAGGTTCTAAGGCCAGTTAAATATATTTTGGTCGATGTAACTGATTACATCTGACAATGCACATGGTTCATATAGCTGACGCTTGAGTGAGAGGAGCGTTTTCAATATTCAAAATGGCGTCGTTCAATGTACAAGAACGGCGTGCAATCATATTGTTCTCCACTTGCTAGTTTTATTTTATATTCCATTTATTTATTAAGTACCCAGCAGCCCACCGCCAGAGTGTGTGGCAGGAGTTGATATCACACGAGGCTACTTTTGACCCGAAAATGTTTTCTCCCCTAGCGCGGTAGGACAAAGTTATTCTGATTCCTTATCGTTCGTGGGGAAATTACTTATTAAATTTATTTGCCCTAGGTTCATTTCTCTAATTTTATTGGTATGATCTCTCCTACCGTAACACGGTGGGGCTAATGATACATTTTCAACATCATTGCTAAAGAGACATCCTTCCAATTTATGTACGAGATTTAATCTATAATTTCACCTTCGCTCCATCAAGTAACTCCCAGGATGGGAGTCCCAGCCTAGCTCCTCAAATGTTTTAGATACGCTACTCTGTTTGTCACGACAAAGATTTATAAATATAGCTCCTCTTTGCTGCACACGATTCAATTCGGCAATGAACCCAACTTCGTGAGAATCCCATACACGAGCGGCATATTCGAAATGAGACCTAACCAGCGAAAGATAGCATTTCTCTTTAACATTTTTACCACAATATTTACCCAAACACTCTTATAAAAAATCCTAATTTTTTTATCTTGTCCACATATTCTCCGTATATGTTTCACCCAGGAGAGGTTTAGAGTGAACGTAACGCTGAAGTATTTAATCGAGTCCACTTTCTAGTACGGTATCCCTGATGCAGTAGGCAATCTTTAACACGTAATCTTATCGAGATCCAATTCACCAACTGAGCAAGAAACATAAGCGGCGTCATGGTGTTGTGGATTTGTGAATATAAAATGTGCTTCCCCGGGTGTTAGACAGTTCAACAGAAGACCGTCTTGCGACAACAAAAACATGACGCCTCGGGGTCACGGAGCAGCCGGTTTTTCCAGGGGAACAAAACATTGTTCCATTTTACGGAAGCATTCTCGGTGGCCATTGAATTACACTGTCGACGTTGTAAAATAAAGTGCCCGTTTACATGGAGATTATTTTTCAAAGTTAGAAGTACTGTTAAGTAGTAAGAAAAGAAAAAATATCAGATCTTAGAACTTGAGTACACCTTCATTCAAATCATTTAACTTCCCACCAGCGTTAATTTTAACCCTGATCGCCCTTCAAAATATTCCCCTGCCATATACATCTATTTGGCAAAACATGGTATCATTTCTCTCGTAATTCATTCTGCTGCGGTGCTCAATTGTAACCAGGTGTTCATTTCACCGAAAGAAATTTTTTTCCATATTTCGCATCCAACATTTTACATTCTTTCTAAATGCGACGTGGAGATTGGAGTCAATGACTCCAAATGCCATAATACGCGGGAGAAAAAAAAATTAAGTCTTTCCCAACATTTGATTCGCCCTCTGGCGATAGGAAGCCGATTGCGAAGTGATCAACTAGTTAATTGGGCTATTTCATTTTTTTGTGGATTCGAGACGTTTTGATGATTTGCATAAGAAAGGCTATTGGATTTAGTCTTTCGGATAACGCGTCCAAATGTCAGCTCAAAGGTCACTAGTTTGTTCTGGTCTCCCCTTGGTGATGATTTCTGTCTAAGATCCAGATGTACCTCTGCAGGGAAATTTCAATGAAGTATCAAGTCGACTCAGGGCCCCAGAGGACTAAGAGGGGAGGCGTCGAAAGATGGGAAAACACTGAAGTCGAAATAAACATTTACTGTGTCGCGGTCAAAGCATACTGATTAGTTCAATGGCATTTTACACCTGAAGACTGTGTATGTGCATTTTAAATTCATAATACGCAATTAAGTCGGTAGGATATTACAAAATGGCATAAATCATTAAGTTCTCGGAGAAATACGATATGTTTTCCAGTTGAACTTTACCGAAATTAGCTCCCACCAGCTTGGTACATATTCTCATAAAATTGAGCAGGATAATATGTTTTATTTAACATTTTAAAAATAGATGAAATTATCTTTTTCCCTATTTTGTGTTCATAATTTTAGAATAATTAATATAATACATAGACATATTTGCCTCAAAATCACAGTAATCACCCCATATGTTAAGGTCGGTCAATGAGAGCGGAACTCACCTAATACGACGGATGAAATTTGCACATCATGGAAATATTATTATTGTTATAGGTAATCTGTCGGTCAAGGTAAGTTTTTGATACACAGACGCTACCAAATGGTACAGTGACAATCCTCCAGTATCTTCTAACAAAACACAACCCAACATCCTATTCTACAACTAATTCTCTCTAAATCTCTGTGTATTTTCTCCTTTCATTCCGTTCAACACCCCTATCCTATTCCTACCCCTTCCTCGTTTGCTTAACATTCTCCCTTCTATCACAGTCTTCAACATCCCACTGCCGATCAATACGCCCTTCATCCATTTTTCCTGCCTCCTTGTTATTTTTCTCAACAATCCTCTCTCTCCTACCCCGCCATTCCTTGCACTTCGTCGTTCGTTTTCCTTTCAGGCCACTTCACCGTCTCCACCCTTCTCCGCGGCCATATTTCAAATACTTCCGACCTACGCCTATAATCCTATTTCAATGACGCATGTTTCCGCGCCGTACATAACTACGCTCCATGTCAAAGTATTAAAGAGTCTTTTCTTAATAGATTTACTCATCGTCCCTGTCATGAATACCCTTCCTGTATGAAAGCTTCCTTGTCTAACTCAATTCTTCTTTTATGTCCATTCTAATTTGATCGTCCTTAAGGGAAATCAAAGTATGGCAATGCTAATAAGTGTTTTATAATTAAGTTATATCGGCATCTTTTTAAAATAATATATTTGCTCGCCATTCAATACTGAATATAAATATGGTAGAATTTCTCTGTAGCAATAATAAATAAAAATTCGAGATGAACCAACATTTCCTGGCTGGAAAAGCCCCTGGTTGCATCTCAAGAAACTGCTTTTTAAGGAGTACTGGCGTAGCAGCTCTCCTTCTACCGACAATATTAATTGCTCATGAGAAATAATTTTGGCTTTATTATATGCTGGCAATTAGCCGCCGACCCTCAATTGGATAAATCCAACTGCTCTTAGCCACCTGCTGTTGGGGATTTCACTGAATTTTTTTAATTAAATTCCATACATTTTCAAATATAAACGGCTTGCTTTGCACGCAAGTTTTCGCAGTCGACTTTTTAATTCTACCAGTTTTCCAGAAAAATTCTGATGGGTAGTTTTTTGGACTACCGTGTCCCCAAACTCTAAATACGGGAAAATAAATAATATATAAACACCGATTCTGTTTTTCGCGAGGATATCTGCGGTATGTTTTCACAAATCCTGACAGTAATTTTTATAATCGGGCCCATTGATGATCCAATTGAACATATCTTTACCTAATATCACGATTATTGATTAAATTGTTAATTAATTCCCCCAACCGTTGCAGAAGAAAATATGTACATTGTGCTTTCGCAATCGGAATTTCGCAATTCGGAATAATAGAATTATGCTTGGCTTCATCCTTCCATTATTGCTGAAATCGTGCATTAATTCTTCAATCCATTTCATATGCTACATAATAGGAATGAAATCCTTGTATTTTTGACCACCAATTTTGTTTTATCTTGATTTGTTGATATTTACTCATTTAATACTTTTTATTGTCCGTTAATGCTAAATTGTGTCCTTGTGTCTCTTCTGTTTTTTATTTGTTATTGAAATATTTTTTATCTTTATAAAATATCGATGAAATCTCCCTCCTCATGAACTACAAGCTGGACGTGTTGGAAGGGCCTTTGACCCCTAGCGCTGTGCTGGTGGGAGCAATTATATTTGCTTCATGTATGGTCACCCATGCCACATGGGTCAAAGGATGGGAGCCAGACGAAAGATAGTCCGCACATAGTCTGTTAGGCGTCTCAGTAAGACGGCTGCCTGACCCCAGTGAGGCGGCCATTAGTGAGATTGAATCAATTATAATGAAACACCATTTAGCAAGGCAACTGAAAACCACCTCAATTATTTCTCCCCCGAACCAATGATGGACGAAAATCCGAGTATGAGTCCTGGTAACTGCGGGACACGTGAGAAGATGGGCTCCCGCAATCTTCATTTCGCGAAATCCCTGCAAAGTGAAAATGGTGGAACGAAGGGAGAAAGAGAATGGAATACAAACACAATTGATGAACAGTTTATTGTTGTGTCTAGTGCGCCAGATTGTGTATAGTTAGGCGAGTATAAGGACTATAGGCGTATTCAGCCTGTGTCTAAACTTTTTGCTTGTATATTGTATGACTGTCCAATCGTATTTGATAAGCTAAAAATTTGACTTAATTTTATTCTATATACGTGAGATGTATCCTCAATAATGCAAAAACTAGCCGGTAACTTTTTTTCTGATATTTTGATTTCTTGAAAAAAAAATAAACCGGAAATATTTTATCGGTTCATTCATCTTACACGTATCCGTTTAACGAACAGGATTGCTCAAGTCCGTAAGAATTCTTGGCAGAGGACAACTACGTAAAACGAAGCATTGGTAATTAACTTTATCATTTGAAAGCTCCCGGGTGGGCATCGAAGGATCGCGGTTCAAATCCTGGTCAAGGCAATTTTTTTACACTGTAATTTCGTTTTAATTTCGATGCTCATTAGCGGATGACTCATTTTAAGTAAATGTGGCGGCATCTCAAATAGTTCTTTGAAGTCCTTGGAGATTCGGAACAGTGCGTAGATATTTTTTTCCCGAAGGGACCTCTCTCTGAAGGAATTAAATGTAAATTTTCTCTTCATTTAAAATTCAGTTAAAATGCTGCGCAAACATTAAAAGTCTCCCCGTTTTTTTTATGGGTTTTTTATAATCACTTAAGCGTAAAACGGTTCAAAGCTGCTGTGTGTAAAATGAAATGTATTTCATCCTTTCACGCCGGAATGAACGAAATCTCAAGCGTAATAAGAATGTGAAGTTTGTTTGCCCAAAAAAATTAAATACACAAAAAGATAAGACTATATTTCAAGAAAAAAAAATAAATTTCTCTTTGAACGGAAATACTCTTAATTTCATGTTAATGTATCTCGTGAATTTTACAGCTCCTGCTTGATAGAACTCTAAATTGCCGATAAAATAATTACTCTCCGTGCTTGTTACTACAGGAGTCATTCCACCATGAAATCACTTTAAAATTCGCATCAAGGAAGTGGGCGTTTAAAGATAACTCATCTCGGCACTTTTTAATGGCCATTCATAGTAGCGCTTAAGCTTAAAGCGAGTGAAGTAGTTAAATATTTTACGATGAAATGGCTCAAGATATTAACGCAAATACTAATGTAAAGTAATCGAAAAACAATCAACGCCAATAAATGCAATTCGAGATTAGAATCAGAACCTGATGATCACGGCCGTGCTGTTGAAACGTCAACTTGATATTTGAGTTTCCTTTCTCTATGTTTCTGTATGTTAAATATGTATGTATGTACAAATATATTGCGGGTCGCGGTAGTCAGGGGGTAGAGCGTTGGACTACTGACCGGATGGCCCGGGTTTGGTTCCTGAGCAAACGGCTCTCGGCAACTGCAATTCAACACAAGCTATGTGGTTTATTGGGTTCCAGATCTTCCTAGGAAACCATAACCGGCACAGGGAAAGGAACGCCCCCCTACCCTGATGTGTGTATTTCACACGCCGTCGGGCATAGTACTGGGTGAACTCTATATATATATATATATATATATATATATATATATATATATATATATATATATATATATATATAATAATATTTTTATTCATCCAAGTGACACAGTGCATAGTAGCTCTAGCAAGTGTATAGGACATGTCATGGTTTACAAAAAATAGAAAGTATTACAAGAAACAAGTGTTACAAGGATAAAAGGAAGGAATGAACATTTATGAATTAGGTCTCAGGTATTCTTTGATGCTGTAAAAACACTTATCAGAGAGGTATTCTCGGACCATTTTCTTGAATACTGGTTCACGCTCTTCTTTTTTAATACATATAGGTAGGTTATTATATAATTTTATACACATTGACTTAGGACCATTTGCAGCCATGGTTAAGTTTGTTGATTTTACATGCAGGTTGTTGCATTGTCTTGTATTGTACAGGTGAATGCTATTGTTCGTTTCAAAATCTGCACTATAATTTTTAACAAGCATTATAGATTGATAGATATATACACAGGGAGCAGTTAACAATTTTAACTTTCTAAAGAGAGGTCGACAGTGTGCATAATAATTTTCATTGCACATAATTCTCACCATCTTTTTCTGTATCTTTAGAACACTGAGAAGGTGAGAGGGCAGTCCCCACAATACAATTCCATAAGAAATTCTTGAATGAAATGATCCATAGTACAACATAATCAACACATTTTGACTTACAGTGTGTCTTATTATGGAGAGTAAGTAGTACACAGAATTTAACTTTTTAATTAAGTTCAAAACGTGGAAATTCCATTTGAGGTTACAGTCTACATGAAGTCCTAGGAACTTAAAATTACTTACAAAATTTAAATTACTACCATATGTTGAAAAAGAGTTATCAATTGTGCTGTGCAGAGATGAGAAGACCACTGCATGAGTTTTTTCAACATTGAGAACCAGATTATTACATTTGCACCATGTAGACATAGTTTTCGTCAGAAGATCACCAGCCACAGCCAGATCCCATAAATTTTTACTGGGTGTCATTGCACTCACATCGTCAGCATAAATAACACATTTTTTAGAACCATTTAACTGCAGCTGCCCAGGAAGATCATTAATAAAAATTAGAAAAAGTATAGGTCCAAGCACTGACCCCTGTGGTACCCCTCTGTTGACCTCCAGGGGGGTGGAGAGGTAAATTTCTCCATCATTTTTGTAGGCCACCCTTTGTTGCCGATTTGCAAGATAGGACTTTAGCCTGCTCAGTGCTACTCCCCTGATGCCCAATAGCTCACATTTTGATATCAACTTACTGTGGTCTACAGTATCAAATGCTTTGCTCAGATCATAGAAAATTCCCAAAACCTTACATTTAGAGTCAATCTCTTGAATTATATAATTGATAGCTTCAAAAAGAGCAAGATTAGTTGACTTTCCCTTGCGGAAGCCAAACTGGTTGTCTGATAGCACATTTTGGCTTTCAAGATAATCAACCAGTCTTTTGCAGAAAACACACTCGAGAATTTTACCAAATTGTGAAATGATAGATATTGGTCTATAGTTTTTTAAATCGTTTCGGTCCCCTTTGTTCTTATAAATTGGTAAAACCTTAGCCATTTTAAGGGAATTCGGGTAAATGCCCTCAGCCAAGGACTGGTTCACCAGCATTAGCAGTGGTGCTAGAATGAGATCTCCACAGTCTTTTAATAACTTTCCAGTCACACCATCAATGTCAGCAGAGTGTTTTTTCCCTATCTTATTGAGATAATAGCATAATTCACTCACATCACAGGGTTTAAGATACATTGATGTATAAGTTGCGTTATTGATTGACATGGGCCCTGAAGGCACAGGATGTGGGGAATTAGGTAGAGACAAAAAAGCTTTATTAAAAGCATTGGATATTTTACCTGGTTCCGTGATTAAGTTGCCAATGTTATCATTTACCTGGAGAGGCAAAACCATGGAATTTAAGTTGCTGTTGCTTTTTATGATTTCCCATGCTACTTTTGAGAAATTAGAGGCATTCCTAATCCGCCTATCATTATACTCCTTTTTTGCCTGCTTTATTAAATACCTGAACTCTCTTTTTTGCTGGGAGTAAAGCTCGTATGTTGTGCTGTCACTAGAAGATTCAATCTGTAAGTACATAGTTTTCAATTTTTTTGACATACTGCGGATTTCGGGCGTAAGCCAGCTTTTCTTATTACCTCTCCTAATTTTAACTGGCTCGTAAGGAAAAGCAAGGTTTAGGTAATGCATGAAGTAACTGTAGAAGACTTCGAAATTTTCATTAACATTGGCCAACTGAAATGACCCCACCCAGTTGTGCTGGTTAAGCAACACCCGAAAATAGTTAACATTCGACTCACTGAAGTACCTCTGGTATTTAAAGGCCCTGGATGATGATGATGAAGCATTTTTACACAAATAAAAAGTAGACAAAATCACGGAGTGATCTGACACTGCAGGATCAAATACTTTGGTTTCAGTACTGCTTTCAGTATAATCTGTGAAGACATTGTCTAACAGAGTTTTACTCTTTGCTGTTATCCTGGTAGGGGAACTTACTAGTGGTTTCATGTTATATGTGTCAAAAACTTGCAATAGTTGTCTTTGATCTTTACCATCAACCATCAGGTTGCAATTGAGGTCCCCAGTAAGTATAATTGAGGGTCTGGACGAATGATTAGTTATATTATACAATAAATTCTCGAGTTTTTCGAGAAATGACACATAGCAAGCCTGGGGAGACCTATAAATAACCAGGACAACCAAAGCATGGTCAGCCATTGTAAGCCTTACAGCCGAGCATTCAAACGTTAATTCATCATTGAGTTTACTTATGTTACGTGAAATAGAATTAAAAACTAGGCTATCTTTGACAAAAATAACAACACCACCATGTTGATGATTTTGACGGCAGAAAGCGTCACCAATTACATAACCTGGGATTGATACAGTCACGTCTTTTAGCCAATGTTCACAGATACAGATTATGTCAGGTTTTTCACTTGTAGTCACAGCTTCAAGACCCACAAGTTTGTTACTTAAGCACTGAATATTTAGCACTAAGATTTTTAACTCAGATCCACTTTTACATGAAACAGGTCGGTCTTTCGTCACGGTTAACCTTTTGGTGGGTTCGCCGAAATTTTCCGAGTATAGTCACAGGTTCGTGGAGTCTTTTTTCATAGAGTTCGTTTGTCTCCGTGTGACCATTCCGGTCTGGATACCTACAGTATCATATGACGTTTGATTAGGAGCAACTACCACATCTGTGTCCATCGCAGGTGAGGAGGGTAGACTAAACCTTTTCGATGGGAAGAATTTTCCTATCTTCACTCCCTGGGGCCAGATTTCACATTTAAATAAATCTTCTCGTAAATTCAGTGGTGCGTCTACTTTAAAGGAACGAAAATTCTCACCAGCATATAAGTTTTCACAAACAAAATCACTATTAGGAAATTTCTTTTGAAGATATCTGGTGATATCATCGGTAGTTGTAGCTAATTCTACTCGTCCCACGTAGAGAAGGGACCGCCGGGGGACACCGGAAAAGTTTTGCTGGTCACTTGAGCATGCACCGCTGCCGAACACGACCTTGTGTTTACGTTTTTTGCTTTTCACATAGCTCACCTTAGCGTAGCCATTATTGTCCGTAGTATCTTCTACAGATGACAATTTGGGAAGATGGGGTGATGGCGACGGACATGGAGAAGCTTCTGAACTCTGAACAGGATTTGTTGCGCTGTAACTCACGACTACTCCTTCCATCTTGGCGATCACGTCGTCAGGAACAAAAGTTGCAGCCGGCGATTCAGAATGTTGAATTTTCAGTTCGTTAGCCTTCCCTTCTTTGATTGACTTAAATGAAACTTTTTTCTGACCGATTATGTCGGGTCTTCGTGCACTTTTCAAATTGCTGATCTCGTGTTTCAACATCTCGATGTCGGCGGCCATGATGGATAAAGTGAACTTCGCCTCTCGACACGAAAAACATTTCCAAAAGATTTCATGAGAGTCCGTTAAGGCTTTTAATTGTAAATCATTAAGGCCTGAGCATTTATCGTGATATAAACGCGGGCAAAGGTCACAGTAGATAACTTTTTTCCCGTTTTCTAACGTGTTTTCGCAGGAGCTACACGAACGCGACGCCATGGTGTAGGAATATGTATATATATATATATATATATATATATATATATATATATATATATATATATATATATATATATATAAATGTATGTATATATATATGTGTGTGTGTGTAGTATATATATATATATATATATATATGTATATATATATATATATATATATATGTGTGTGTGTGTGTGTGTATGTATATATATACAGACCAAAGAACGAATAATGAAAAAAAACATTGTGACCACAAGAATACACATTTCCACAGGTTAAAATTGCTGCATAGCATTAATTCAGCAAAAGTGTCAGAGTAACCATTCATCATAAAATTGACGTTCATGAAACATTAAATTTTTCTCACAAAAATGCACATCATGCGTGTAGCGATTGCCTCAATTCTCCGTGAGAAGGTGAAACCTTTTACATTCTCTTTTAATGTGAAATCTGAGATTGAAAACTCGACTTTGAGTATGTAAACCCGAATTTCGTGGACAACTGCTAGTGGCGCAGTGAGAGGGATTGAATGAGTAAAAATCCCAAATGCCACAGGGACTTGTTTGGGGTGACCACTTCCCTCCCATATGAAAGCTATCATACGGGTCCACTATTTCGTTTGTTTTATGCTTTGAAAACGTAAAATGTATTAAATCGGAAAATACCAGCATGGTAAAAATTAATTGACTTAAATGCCTCATTCATTAGTAGGTTAGGGAGATACTGCTGCTAAATGTTCCAGCTTATTCGCAATTTGTTGTGAAATTGAAAATGGGGCCTTGGCTCTAACATTATTGGACAATGGTTAACGATTTCGGCAATAGTTAACGTGTTTCTCAGTTTAAAGTTTAACCGATCAGTTTATTATTAGCGGCCAAGGCATCATTTAGTGTGCTTTATAATGGAATAAGGCCAAAGGAACTCATTATAGTCTAACATTCAGATACATTACTATATTATAATGGGTAAATGATTATTTTTACAAGTAATGAAAATAGCTTTACTCACAGAGGAACTGTTCATACATGTATCAATTTTAGGGTTGTGGCGGTATCTAACGATAAATATCGTCTGCGCAACACGGTAATTATGCAATGTATGGAAAAAATAAAGAGAAAGTGTTGATTGTCTATGTTTTCTGATAATTCATTCGTTCCTTGTCAGTCATTTGCTTGGATAAACGAAGGTTTCTTATTCTTTCGATAGAGAACTCATGTTAATCATTGAAGACTGTCACCTGGTTATTACCACGCTGGAACACATCAGGTTTTTCCGTACTCATTCATTTAAGGTATACTCCCTATTAATGTTAGGCAGAGTAAATATATTTATTGAAGGAACGAACACAAAAATTGAGAGCTATAAAATTGTTCAAGTGAATACGGAGCGCGTGCCATAAAATGTCGAATTCTTAGACAAGCGATGAGCTGGTTGATTTGTTTTCTTAAACTCTTTGGTAGGAGAGAGTGATTTTTTTCGTTTTTTCCTTCCCCCTTCAGTCCCGGAGTTGTGTGCATGTTTCGTAAAGTACGATCGTGACTCCGTTTTCGAGCAATGTGTGGCGGCGAAAGGGAGAGGAAAAAAAATAAAATGAAAAACGAAACCCGCCGGGCGCTTCGCCCTTCTTGTTTCTGTTTCTCATGGCCTCCGAGGCCGGGCTAATTCAAACCTCTTTCCATTATGGACCGAAAGCTATCAAATGGAAATTATAGAACTGAAGTTGCGGTGCTGAATACAATGAAAAACTTAGTCCCCCGTCAGGAGATTGCATTTTACAGTAAACTGTTTCAAATTGTAACGTTACTGCAAGAAGGTAATTGGCAATTTAAGGGATTTCCATTTAAACCTTGCTTTAATTTCTACACGAATTTATTCATTTTAACGTTCAGGAAATTATTGTGATTCAACTAATTTCATTTCCCGAAAAAAAATACGACCTCGAAAAGTTCGAGCACCAAAGCCAATAATCAAAGCCAGATAAAACGCGAAGCATATTTTATTTAATTTTAACTAAAATTAAAATATATTCCTAAATATAAACCTCAAGTAAATAATTTGAAAAAGCTTCATAGTCAAGAAACATTGCCAGGATCTGTCCCAAAAATTAGTGTATAATTACGTATATTTATGTATATATGTAGAAACCATAAAAGCAGTAATCAACCCGAAGGCCGGTTTCGTAGGTAATGGCAGAGTTCACCTCGAGTACTAAGCCCGACGGCGTATGAAATTCACACATCAGGGTAGGGGGAGTAGTTTCCTTCCCTGTGTCGGTTATGGTTTCTCAGGAAGATTTTGTACGCGAAAAATCACATATATCTTGGGTGGAGTTGCATCGGCCCAGGACTGGGAATCCCAGGACCGACCCGGGAATCGAACCCCGGCCTTTCGATCAGCAATCCAACGCTCTACTCCCTGGACTACCGTGGTAGTTTTTTTACATTACAATACTTTAGCATATGCATACTAGATATGCATCTTAGTTTCCTGTGACTCGGAAACTTGGGCGTTGAGGTAGGAGGATAAATGTGGACACGAGGCTTTTGAGATTAGGATGTACCAATGAGAGAGAACAAAATGGATGGAGAGGAAAAAAAACGATTAATTTCTAGGTATAGTAAGGTTGGAGAGAGGGAGAAATAGGGTTGTTGGGAGATATTTGAAGAAGGAAGAACGTGTGGATGCAGAACACTATACATTGGAAGCAATGGGATGCTGAAGAAGCTGTTGATACCAGTGTATAGAGGAGAAAATGCTGAGGATTGGAGGAAGAGATTATTTTTTAAATTAATTAATAGACATTTTGGATGGAAATAAAGGAGATAAGAAAATACGAGATATTCAGAGCTACAGAAGAAGTGACTGAAAGATGTGATCTAATGATATTTTGTGACATGTTATTTAGGGCTTATGAGTAAGTTTGTAGTACCAGCATAAACATACCCTAGCCTGGTAGGATATTTCTGATTTAATTCTTCATCACATTTTCACACCCTTATGCTATATTTATCCAAATTGACCTCGTTCCAAATTTCATCGGGCTTAAAGATGTTGAGGGCAACACCATTTGTTGAATGAGCATAAAATTACTCGTGCAATAAGTCCACGATGCATTCCTTGTGTTAAAACAAAATAATTGAATCAGTTTATAAATGCTAGAAAAGGGTACCTAACGGATTTTTTTCGTCTACTTCGCAGGTATCAATGAATGGTTGTTCCTCGTAACCATTCTCTAACGACATGTTTTGACAAATTCATAATTTTTAGCCTCTTTTATTTCGGATTTTTCGGGGAATGTTCAAGGAATACATTTTTTGAGCTTTAAAAGGTCAATTTATTTAGTTTCCTGAGCGATTATTTTGCTCCTTAGCGTATTTTCTGAACCGTGTTCTTGGGAAGAAGCGGTGAGTTTTCGCAATGAATCCCAACTGAAATATGAAATTTAAACTTCTATCAAGGAAGTAATGCTGAGCCTTTCTGATCCAACGGAAACGGAATAGATTTAAAAAAACGTTTTGCGGCGTGATAATCTCGTAGAAAGAATCGCTATTTCACTTAATCATGAAAAATCGTGAAAAAATAGTAATTCGGTTTTTGCATCTGAAAATATACTCGACATTCGTAACGTAAAAGGGCTACATGAAATTCTCTTCTCTTAAATTAATGGCCTTTTTATATAAATGTGTGTCTGCATTGTTGCATTGTTTATGGAAACCGATGAAAATATAATTGACCTTGCATATACTGATTTAAAATGCCTACAAAGGAATTCTGTGACATTTTTCAACATAAAGAAACTGTCACGTTCCTAAAACAGAATAAGCAGCCTCATTGAAGAAAAAATCGTTTGAAAAATATGGAAGGAACCCCTGATGATTTGTTCCCAACATACATTTTTACGGTTGAGAGGTGGGGAAGGTTAAAAAAGAAATGAATATATTTTTAAAACATTTCTGCAAGAGACTTAATCAGTTCGTGGAAATTGAAATGTTATTCAAACTTCAAAAGTTAAACTTTTGAGTCTTGTTAAGTAATCGGACGCTATTTGTTCATAGTTTAAATTTTTCATATCTTATTAATAGTACGTATACAATCATTGAACTGCGCTATTAAGGACTAAGCATAGTAATGGCCACTATTATTTGCTCCAACATGTCCCTACCAGTATATCTTTGGCATCACATTAATTCACACAGATATGAATTTAGAGTTTTAAGGCCATTTGACGTCGCGTATCCCGTCCTGTTTCTTCGTTTTCTAAGGACCTACAGTCCTTCGACGGTAATTATGTGCACCCTTCCGATGATAACTTGCCGAAGAGTCGGATATTATTACCGTCCCTGGTCAGATATATTCTTGGATCACATTCAGTAACGCAGGTGCTGTTCAATCGCGCACTACAAATATAGAAGTCCCGGGTCTCTCGGCGAATATACCCGGAAACCCGTTGTCCTGAATACATTCTTCATATGTGCTAGACTTCTGTCGTAAACAGACTTTCGTCCATTTTTACCGCTAAACCAGCTCTCTCTCTAGTATAAGCTTTGTATTCTGCAGTAAAGGAATACGCACTTACCTTTCGGACAAATTGTTTCCAGTCAGCTACCGTCCCACTGTCTATTCCAAACTCTTCGTCGCAGAAATTGAACGTAAAACGAGTGCACTGCTCCTACTCCGACTGTACAGGAAATATTCACCATTCTCCAAACTAATTTTGCTTTTCTCCAACCATGACACACAATAAATGTCCCGTCATATTGAGATACGAAAGTAAACAAATTAAGTGAACTTAGCAACAAATGTTTACCAAAACACTGTCATAGAAACGACAAGAAAGTAAAGAACAATAGAAATACGAAAGTAAACAAGAATACGGTAAATGTTTAATAAAAACACGATCACAGAAACAAATGACGTCCGCTAGAAAGCGGACTCCAATACAATACCTACTATTGTAAACCGCGTCTGGTATGAATTCCAAATATTTCCGCGGAATCGAATTAAGATTGCCATGAAAAACTTCTGAAGCTCCTGGCGCTTTGTCGTGGCGCAATTGTGATTCAGATTCTTCGACCTAGAATCATCCGTCTGGCCCATTCTTGAATTGTAAGGGCGAGTTTGATGAAGACTTTCTTTCAAACGTTCTTTCGTGTTTTTTTTTCACGTACCGGTTTGATCAGTTTCGACGGACTTCTCCCCACAAAAGGTTTACACCAAAAGGTTACGCCACCATGGCGCAATTTGAATTGTGATTTAATGTATATTAGACCCTTGGTAAAAAAATATCCCGGTAGGAAACAAGGCTGGAGTCACCAGACATATTTCTCAAATTTCCTCAGAAACATAATGCGGCTGTCTGCCTTATATTCGTAGGCATTGGTTCCAAAATGAGATCGATATAATTCGGCAATATCCGTCCAAGTTTTGGTGAAACATTCTTTCTTAAATGTAAATGAGGCACAATTGCCTCAATATTAAGGACCGTGGTGGTCGAACTGAACAGTCTTCAATTGATTGAATTCAATTAATGAATAGAACGAAGCCTTCAGCAACAATGAAATGATCTTCAATTTTTTTCCATCTGCCATTTCCATTACCAAAATAATGTTCTCGCTTCGCTTGCTTAGTGGAATATTTTTTGGCTGTAGTGTAGGTTATCGTATTAAATGCCTATATTCACTCTCCGAATGACTTCAACCCTTTATTAACTCAAGATATCTCTACTAGCGCCCAGATAACTGAAGGAGTTGCGAGAAAATTCTGATTGATTTGATCTTTCCTACTTAAGGAATCTTTAACTATCCCACTTAATTAAACCAAAGGTTCTGGTTGGTATGTATCAACCGTGGAATGTTGCTTGCTACATTTTAAAGGTTAATTTAGGCAAGAATCTAAAATGAAATTAATATTTCGGAATTCAGTGGTTAAAAGTGAAGGGATAAATAGGAATGAGTAGTAGGCATGTTCGATAATTACGGACCGTTTCCTTATATTCAAATATTGACGAATCAGAACAAAGTTGTTCGTATGCAGTGCCATTTATTGATTGTTTCCAAAGTCACTGAAGTTATTGTTTTGATTCAGCAGTCGTTTGCCTGCCGGTTAATGGAGATATCAGTGTCCGCGAAAATCATTGCTCCCGCCAGTTGTGAATTGCGTGCCTAGATTCGATTTTTTTGTGCAAAAAGGATCCATCATCAGCTGTCCAAATTCATCTGGAGTCGTGAATAGTTTCATGGACCTACAATTATGATTGAAGGAAATGTTAAACAACCTTTGTCGAGACTCCAAAAATGGCCAAACATATGGGTATGATGAAGAGCGGAGTGGCAGGCCCAGTGACCAGAGCGATGAAAACGTTCAACAAGTGGACCAGGAACTGCGATCGGATGGCATTGTAGGATGGTTAAAAAGGTAGAGAGAGAGGCTGTGGGGAGAAATTCTAAGGAGGAGGTGAGAAAGTTGGGCATTTTGATTGGCTATGGGATGGGATGTAGGAGATTACTGTGATATATAGAAGGGAGTACGCTGGAATACGAGGAAGGTTTGGAATAGGGGCATTTTGAACGGAATGAAGGGAGGAAGGAAGTATATGGAATTAAAGAAGGATTTATTGCAGTGTGGGATGGTAGGTTGCGTCTTGTTAGGTGAGACTCAGAACTGTATCGTTTCCCTTGTTTGTTCATCCAAAACGTATCTTAAATTGTTGAATACCAAATTAAAACAGAAGGATCTGACGACATTTATTAAATGGCTGAGGAATCTCGAGAAATATTTTTCTTTCTTACGTTGTAATTTATAATGTTTGTTTTTTTCTCTCTGATATAAAAATAATGTAGTTTTTATCCAAATTACTTGAAGGTATCACATTTCAAGGAGGAAAGCCAAAAAATGGTGATCTAACCTATGGAACCAATTCAAAACCAGGAAAACCAACCAATTTCGATGTAACCCAAATCAATTCAGTGAAACTTCACGCTAAATGAAATCAACATTGAATGAAGTCAATAATATATATATATATATATATATATATATATATATATATATATATATATATATATATATATATATATGCTTTCGTAGACGTAACACGGAAGTGCCGAATAGTACAATACACAGTAACACACAATATAGAAACACAAAAAAAGGAACACTCACACGTATTTTCTTGATATTTCGACGGAAACAATCCGTCTTCCTCTGAAGATATAGAAGTAATGACTCAATCATTACTTCTATATCTTCAGAGGAAGACGGATTGTTTCCGTCGAAATATCAAGAAAATACGTGTGAGTGTTCCTTTTTTTGTGTTTCTATATTGTGTGTTACTGTGTATTGTACTATATATATATACACTTACGAGAGTAATATAACATTTGGACGGCACAATAGAACACCCATATACATACCTATATATAAATATATATAAGTATGTATACGTATGTATGTGTGTGGGAGAACAAGTCTTCGAAAACCGCGAACTTTCATTTCAATTCCTCCAACACGAAAATGAGACGCGCAGATGTTGCGCGGTCTCCCGAACAGTGAGTTGGGCAACTTCACCATTAACTGCCCGCTGCCCATCGAGAAGCCTCATACGTTTCCCCCTTCTCGTCTCCGCTCATTCCCTTTTTATTTCTATGGCGATATGAAAATCGAGTTTTATTTGAAACATGATTTTTTTACGAAATAACCGAAAGCGACTCCTTCTGGCGCAGGGGTGGAGAGGGTGGGAAGAGAGGCTAGGTTAACCAATGAGAGATATAGACAAGAAATTCCACTCTTAATAGCTATCGCTTCACCCTTTTGTCATCAACGAGTTCATCCAAACTCAGAGTGGTCAACGTTCGAACTTTCGCATTGCATTATACTTGTTCGCACATTGGTTAATGCGAGTAATTTCTCTAGTACAGAGTAATCGTGTTGAATTCTTGTGCGTAATGAATTTATTTTGTCTTAGTAGTGATTACTTTGTGTATTGCATTACCGATATAATTAGGTACTTTGGAATATTTATTTCAGTAACAAAGAACAATTAAAAAATTGCATTTTTTTAATGTGCATTGTGAGCTTTAAAAATAAGAACGGAATCGATTAAAGGCACCTTTAAGTAAAAATAAAAAGAAAAGGATCGTCAAAACTTTGATATGGAGCTTAGTTTAATGTTTGGCGAGGAAACGTGGTCACTGGAGCAGGATGGTAGAAGTAGATTGGAGGCTTTTGAAATGTGGAGGCGGAGAAGGATGGAGAAGGTAAAATGGACTGAAAGGGAAACAATTTAGGAAGTACTAGGTATGGTGGGCGAAGGTGGGGGGTTGTTGGGAAAAATGCCAAGGAGGCAGGAAAAATGAATGAAGGGCGTATTAATCGGCAGTGGAATGTTGAAGAGTGTAATATAGGGAAGAATATTTGCCAAACGAGGAAAGATAATGCATAGGATAGGGATGTTGGACTGGATGAAGGGAGCAATGAAGTACACAGAGATGAAGAAGGACTTGATGCAGAGTAAGTAGCTGGATTGTGTTTTTTCAGGAGTCACAAAATATTTATTTGGTAGTTGTGCCCATTCAAATTTTACCTTAACGGGTATATTATTTAATAATATAATATATTGTTAATAAGGAAGAATATTCGCATTTTAGGCATCTCTGGCTTCAGTAATGGCAATTTTCTCAGCACAGTCAATTAGATATGTTATGTTAATGACTGTATTGATAAAATTGCCATTACTGTAGCTAAAGAACCGCCTCATATAAGAGATGCCTAAATGACCTTCAACATCCCACTGAGTCATCAATGTCTCCTCTATATCCACCATTGCTTCTCTCTTTGAATTTCGCTCGACTAATTCATCTTCTCCCACCACAATTAAAACATTATCGTTAAGACTTCCTCTCTCCCCGTTATTTTTCATCAAATTTTGTCCATCTCAAAGCTTTTTCATTCCAAACTCATGCTCTTTCCCTCAATTTGACAGGTTATTCATGTGGGACCATAGGTATTTGAATAGGACAGTTAGGGGGTTATTATTTGCGCCGCACTACATGGGTAATTTAGATCACAAAGATTAGATTATGGAAATAGACTCTAGTACAGGTGGACACAAATATTCGTTCTTTCCCCAGTCAATCAGGACCCATACTAGTGAGAAAATCGAAGTCATAAAATTAATAAATCGAATTACAAGTTAAGATAAGAGTAGACGCTGCTTAGATATCTAGTACATCCGTTGGTACATCTTATATTCATGCAAGACAAAATCACATGCACCTTTGGAAGTTGCTTGTATATGTATTTGCATGTTTTAAAAATAAAATAAATATCGCGTTAATATAATCGGCCATGTGGGAGTTTATTGGTATGTTTCTGTTTGTATTGCATGTAGTTTGCATCCTACATAGCGGGCGATGTCCTAATAAACCCCGCCACACGCCCTTGCGGCGGATTGCGGAGAATTTTGTTCATGTATTACGAACATAGAAAATTCCTCCCCCGAAACACGCCATATTGTTTATTCGGAATGTTATTTAAGTCCCCATGGTTACCTTGGATACAACTGGGAAAAACAGAACAAACCAATTAAGCTTTAATTAAAGAGGAACAAATTTAGTGTCATCAAAGAAACCAATTTCTTTGGAGAATCTATGGATTGGAAACAAATTTATTTATGTATTTTTGGATGATTCAATGAAAATTTTGCAAGTCTACTTTATTTATTGACATTTATTTTCAATATAAATTAATTTACTTGAGCCATTGTGTAAATTGTAATTGGAGTGTAAAATTAATTTAAAGGCCGAAATGCAAGAGTGAATAATGGTGCGAAAAGAATTGATTGGCAGATATTCCTACTGGCGTAAAGCACAAGTCCTTATTGTATATCTTCCTATTGAAATTTTCATTAAAACTCAGACGGTAGCATATTTTCGTATTTGGGGTTGTCATCTACAAACTAGAGGGCCCATGATTAAAATTCTACTTTTATCTATATCCAATTCTTCAAGTCCAGGATTCTGCAAGTCCAGGATTACTGGATACAGTGGTGGGTAACGATGGTAAATCAATGATCTGACCATTTTAGGTTGGTTCCATGAGTATATTCTTACTCCAAGAGGACAGAGGTCGAGGTGGCACATTTGAAAAATCAATCAAGTTCTGTGGTTTTGATATACATACGTATAGATTTTATAAACTGAAACCCCTGACACAACAAATGCACACTAACACAACTATTCTTCACTCATTCTTTCCATAAAATCACCCCAATGTCATTTTAAAAACACTGATTTATAGATCGCATAATTTTTGGAATCCAGCAATTATATTGATGTTTGAAAAAACAAGATGCTAAGTCCAGTCGTCCTTGCATTGCATACTTACATTTACAAAACATCTTTAAATAACAAATATGATATAAATTTATAGTTTTGAAAAAATTATCGATATTGTTTTATGTTTAGACTACCATTGCAATCAGGGAAACAGTTATCAAATCACTTAAAATTTTGAGGAACAAAGAAAACATCAGCTTTGTTTTATGGCATTTTTGAAATTGATTCTTTAGAAGAGGTGTTTCCTGTCTTCCTCGCAAGAGGCGCCCTACGTTGTAACATCGAGTTCTTTCAGAGAAACACAAGTGAATTTTAATACTAGAGCTGGCATCTATTAGGAGAATTTTAAACTTAAAAATTCGTCACATGACTGCAGCAAAGCGCCGAGACATATGACTTTTAGTGTCCCAGTTGAAATGTGTTAGGTTAGTTTGACAAGAAGAGAAGTACATTCATTTACGATAATAATAGCCAAGGAGAATATATACACCTCTGAAAATGCCGGTCTCAAATCATAGTCTTCAACTGTCCGTAAGTTTTGAGAGACATTATTTAGTCGACGCATAATTTTTTTCACTACTAAATGGCCCATTTTATTTACAGGATATGAGAAAGTTGCTAACTCAGCTTTTGAATCGGTGAGTCAATTAATATTTTGTGTTTCCGATGTCCTAATTACAATCGGAATAAATGACTGTATTATTCCATTGATTCTGACTGCGTTCTTATATAGATGAGATCATTCGTATTAGTGGCAATAGTTAGAAGTATATGTAACAAGTTTCTAGATATGTCAAGTCTTCAAGTAACTTCCCTCACGTTATCTTTCATGTGTTGTTCATTTTCAGTGTTGATGGAGTTTATGGCATACTCATCACAGATAGGGACGGGGTACCCCTTCTTAAAGGTCAGTAATTTCACTTTATTTTAATTAAGTTTATAGGGTGATCACTTATTTGCACAGTCCATCAGGAGAACTCGTGATCTACCAATGGCAGTAAAAGTGAGAAAAACTTCGGATAATGACACTAGCCAAAATGTTTTTCCATTGACATGTTGAACGAATTCATGAATTCATTTCTTGTTAAACTGTTTGTAAATGTGAATTACCCCCAGGAGATAAAAATGTTTGCGGAAAGCTTGGCATGTTATTTTATGAACACTCGTCTTTGTATTCTATTGTGGTAACCCCAATTGATCCTTCGGGAACACCATAAATCAGTGCTTTTAAATAATACAATTTCAAATGTAAAGAAAACCTGAAAGATAGTCTATCCTTATTCAATTAAAAGTGTATTTATAGCATCAATAGTTGAAATAGCATCACGTCCTGGTCCTTATACACGATATTACATAAACAACATTCTCCGTGTTGCTTTAGTGATACATTAATTCAATATTAATCTATTGTTCAAGTGATTAAATTTTGACAGGCTACATTGTACATTTCCCTGGGAATTACAAAGTTGGGTGTTTTTGAAACCTATTTCTTTGTTTTTCTCAATTTGGTAAAAACGCTTTAGAAAAGTACTGCTATTAAATTGTTATCAATTCTGTCAACTATCAATACCCAAATGATGTGGCACCTTGACAGACGAGCCATCCTTACATTTTTCGAATCGGGGCCTAGCCCAGAGTCTCACTTACAGCTGTTGGCTACTTATAAGTGATTTCTTCAATGAAATATCCTATGGTTGATTTAAAATTATGATGTACGGAAGTGGCCAATCGGAAATTTTTCCAAAGAAGTAGTTTTTATGGGATGTGTGCGTCCACTTCTCTTTGGCTGCCCAGATTCCATTATTATTATTGGTATTCTACCGATTAGGGTTGGTTTTGGATAGACACAGCGTATATATGTGTATAAAAATATATTTACTTGCTTCTCCTTACAAAAAACAGCACCTGAAGTCGTGGAACTACATCAAGCTCCTCTTTTATCTTCGTATACTTCCTTCTTCCTTTCATCCCATCCAACATCCCTTTCCTCATTTGCCTAACATTCTCCCTCTATCACAATCTTCAATATCCCGGCTGCCAATCAAATTGCCTTGCATCCATTTCTCCTGTCTCGATATGTTTTCTCCCACCCATCCTCTCTCTTCCCCCCTACATACCTTGCGCTCCCTCATTCATTTTGCTTTCTGTCCCCTCCTTAATTTTACTCCACATCCACATCTCGTAAACCTCCATTCTATGTGCATCTCTCTGGTCATTCAAAATTCCAAATCTTAGTAATAGAAAGGGTATTGCTCCACAGTCAAGGTACCCTTGTCATGTATCTCCTGCAATGTTGCTGACATCTCGGTTACCTATCCTTCAAAAACTTTTTGTCTGAGATAAGGTTTCCAATTTGGTTCTGTCTCTCTCTGCTCATACCTAGTTCTTTGACAGTGCTAACTAGGTCTATGTTGTCAAGAGCTTGCCCATCTCTGTTAGGATAGGATGTTTAGTAGATGAGTGGGTCTGGGCCATTCAGGTCAATACTGTCTGTTAAAAACTGTTTTTATGATGACCCTACAGTCATTAAGGGGTGCGTAGGTGTTTTCCTGCAGTGGTTTTTTCGTCAAGGATAAGACTTATTTCTTATGTTTTTCCCAAAATTTTGCATATGTTTCTACACTCTGAATATAATGAATAACTGATTGAAGGACTTTTCCACTTGATAACATTTTTATTTTACGACCGGGTTTCAATGTATTACATCATCATCAGGTGATGATGTTGTAATACATCTAGTTCTTTTTTTCGATTTTGTAGCCCTGAAATGTAATTATAGTTTCATTGAATGTATTTGGCGATGGGTTTAGATGGAAGAAGGGACTGTCTCTGTCTCAATCTTTCCCAATTAAAGGCGATTTATAATTATTGAGGAGGGAATATATAACTTCAAAGTTCAAAGATGTCATCGCAAGTTTCTTCTAAATAAAGATCATTCTTCAAACCTTTAATGCATCCACTTATCTACCCCATCTTGCTGAATTTATCAAGCTTAAAATAGTTTTAACTCTGTACTCATTAATTCTGCCAAGTGGTGGTCAGGTCTATAGATTTTAGAAGCAGCATTGAAACTCAAGGTGAACTGAAGGGAAATTTGGTTGCATATTTAGAGAGGTACAGCTGTCTTGTTTTTTCTAGTTTGTAATGGTCGGGCTTGCATAACATGGTCTTGCAATATGTTTTGAGTTCCTCCTAATGTTGACCTTTTTGTCATTTCGGTGTCAACACTGGCAAACAGCCACCAATGATAAAGTTCCGGAGCTTGCCACGAGAGCTGGATTCCTCTCAACTTTTGGCATGGCTTCAGATCAAGGAGGGAAGTTGGGATTGGGAAAAAACAAGTTCATTGTCTGTCTTTACTCAAATTACCAGGTAAGAACGCACTGTTTTGGGGAAATGTTATGTTCTCCCATTTTCTATTGTTGAAATTTGGTTTTTCTGCTGTTCATTATCATTCCCAAGGCATCAGGATGGGATTTTTTACTCATCGCTATTGAGATCAAAGTGTGCAAAGAAAGTGAAACTTCCTTTGACATTATTTTAGATTGCATAGTCTCATTTAAATTTGGTGAATCAAGGATTTTTTTCTTGGGTGGCACAATAGATATTGAAATTTTTTAATTAATATCTGGCCTTGGCATTGCTCCTGCTTATTGGAGCTGAAAATATAAATCCCTATGGTACACCTTCCATAAAAAATTTGCTAAACCTTGTTCTCCAATGCTTTACCTCCTTCCTCAGAATCAAAATAAACTTAATATGGAGAATATGTGTCAGCCTTTATATGTACCATTAAGATAGTTGATAGTTCTGATTGAGATTATCGATTGTCTCTCACATGTTACTTATGGTAATGCTTACAAAAGTGTCAGGAGCATTGGGATGGTTGTATGTCAGCATATTATTAAAAGGGGGCCACTCAGTGGTTTAAGCTTAAGTCATGAGTTTCTTTACATGCAAACAAAAATCTTATTATAATATGATCTACCCTCGTGCCCTGGACCTGGAAGAGTTGGGATAGTGGGATGAGAAAATTCTATGCGAGTTAGGTACATGCCACTGCAAAATGTAAAAGTATTGGTGTTCTTATGAGAAAAACGAATTTCCCCTTTTCCCCATATTTAATGATAACGCACAACAGGATTCAGTTCATTGAGCCATCTTCAGGTACAAGACAAGATTCAAATTGTGAATACATTATATTTGTAAGTGTTTGATTAATCCTGAGATTCTACACCACGAAAATAAGGGCAAAAAACTTGATATTTTTGAGCTATATGAAATTTTAAAATTAAATATTAAAGTTCTTTTGAATGACTATAATTTTAGTAACCACTCTCCTATCCTCAGATTACCATTTCCACTGCAAACAGAGAAACTCCCTCTCTCCAACTGACTCCACCCTTTGCATATTTTCCCATCCAACCACCCCATACCCTCCGCTATCAGTATGTGTCGAACAATCACTCTCTGATAATGTCCTCCTTAGAATCACTTACCCCTTAACCTGCCTTTATCCCTTCGATGTCCCCTTCCTGCCTAACCCTTCTGTATGCTTCCCTCCTTCCTACCGCCAGGATACCAGCTACCTGCCACCATCCTCTTATTAATGACCACAAGTGCTTATCTCCCCCCCCCCCCCTATCTTTTTACCTCTCCATTTCTTTAGTTTCTTTGGGTTTAACATATTCCCCCTCTATGTCCCTGCCTACCTTACTCCTCACTCTTTTCTTCCCCCCCCCCCTTCCTCAAGCAGGTATAAATGTGATGTATTCACAATTTGAATCTTGTAATGTACCTGAAGATGGTTCAATGAACTGGAAATGCATTGTATGTTACCAAAAAATCTGTGGAAAAGGGCAAATTTGTTTTTTTTTTTTCATAATGACAAACTTCCACTGCATCTCGCCTGAATCTGTTGAATGTTGGTCCTCTGTTACGCTCATTTACGTTCATTGACATGAGTTTAATTCCGTGAAATTGATTAATGGATTGTTTGTTTTTACCTCCATAAAAGTCAATAAAAATGTATACTGTGATTATTATGGATTGCCCGGTGTGTGTATATGCAAAAAGCTGATTTAAAACCTCATTTCATTGTTTAAATCAGATGAATGCCTAATATCTAGTAAATAGGGATAGAATATAAAATAAGCATTTAAATTTGAATATTTTAGCAATATTTCTGTTCTAGTGTAATGGCTAAATTTTTCCATTCACATTTCAATATTCAAAGTTGAAGAATTATTTGGACTTAAGCTAAAAAAGAATACTATTGGGTTTGGGACTTTGACAGGCCCTCATAAAGATATTTTCTTTAAATATATGATGGAACAGATGCATGCGTGCATCTTTTCAAAGTGTAATGAATTTATCTTAAGGCTTTGAGGATATTTTTTAGTACAGAAATATAGAAAGATACAAATTTGGGTGAACATCTTTTGCCTCATTAACTGACCATCATTACAGGTGGTGCACTTGAACAAGTTACCATTGGTAGTCACGTTCATTGCCAGCAGCAATTGCAACACTGGCCACATTCTCACTTTGGAGGAACAGTTGGAACCACTGGTTTGCGATTTGAAGTATGCTGTCAACGGTGATGCATAGTGAATTATCCCGCTACCTCACAACAGTCATTTTGTCTCTTCCATGGTGGATGAGAAAACCTCCAAAGAGAAAGGATCTTTTAGAACTCTTCCTAGAGAAGGAATAATTCAGTGATATTGGTTCTTGATGGGAGTTTCATCACAATGTTCATCATATAAAGAAGCATTCATTTGTGGTGGATCGTAGTTGTAATGAAAAAAAAATCTAGGGAAATGCATTTTTTTCTATCAAAGAAAAGTTTTTAGGAAATCCCAAGCTGATTTGATTGGACTACGATTTGCTCCCCTTGCCCATGTCTTGCAAAAGGAATAGTTAAAAAAAATATATTTTTCACTTCCTGCTCTCGTGTTCTCTTTGGGTGATCTGATCAATTTAGGTTGGTTCCTAGTGATCCTAAATGAATGAATGTTGATTATGATCTCATCAAGTATATCAAATATCTTAATACTAAAATTGAATTTCTTGGACTGAACAGCAGGTCACATTGAAGTGTATTTAGTCTTCAAATGTGGGTTTATTTTCTAAATTCATAAAAATAGTTGATCAGCCACCAAGGCAATAATCATCATACTAACTGACTTTTGAATTCAAGTCTAGATTCAAAATGACACTGTACAAATATATATTGTTTTTTGTATATAAGAGAAGTTTATCTTTAGTGTATATTCTGAAAACCTTTATTATGTGGATGGCCAAGTCGAATAATGTTGGGGATATTTTTTAAAATTCTTATGTCAATATCGTGCAGTTAAAATACTGCTAAGAATCATGTACTTTGAATCAAGAAATCTCAGATTTCGGCCATACTTGAAGACATTCTTTTGATGCTGTAATATCAGTATCGTCGTGTATTGCCATGTAGTGCTGCCCTCACCTCAAAAAGATGGTGCTCGTCGTGAAATCTTGTCGTTAGTTCCTTTGTATCCAATTGTTCTTTTAATGTTTGGGTCTCTTTTAATTTCAGAATTGATATTTTGTGACATCTGTTTGTAAGATTTATTTCATTTACAATAAAATTTCATTATGTTTAAATCAGGCTGGCATGATTGTAATCTCATTTTTCTTCAAAAGGAAACTTTTATTTTATCTTTGGCTCATAGCTGATGGAATACCAATGTATAGAAGTACACAAATGACCTCAGAAATTAATTTGTTATGTATGAGTGTTCAACATTTCTTCCGCATGAAAAGGTTTGATTAATTAAAGTCTCAAATGTTAGTAAAGCTCCTAATAACATAGCTTTTTGTCATCTATGAAATAATCAAACCCGAGCAATATTCCTGAAATTTATTGAAGCCTGTAATATGCATCTCACAATCTGCCTCGACCAACCTTCAGGCCGTGTGATAATTTGTTTTATTTGCTGCATTGGCCTCATTCATTTAAGGAATTCTACCTAATATGGTAATTTTTGGGCATTCCTGAAGCCTACTATCCACGTACCTAGAGCACTCTTATATCCCCTATGTTATTTCGTAGTGATGTTTGCCTGCCATCATGCTCTAAAAAGCCTTCTTACCTGTAACCCACCTAACAAATTTTTACATTGTAACATGACCTCCAACATACGTTTTAACATGTATTCCATCCACCTTAATCTGCATTCTTCAGATTCCCCATAGCATCTTTTACTCTTCACCCTACCCCATTTTAAGCTTCAGTGTTTAACTTCCTCTCTGTCCTGTTTATTTTCTCCATTCTTCTCCTCCATATACTCATCTTGAAAGCCTCTTAATGGCTTTTGAGATGGCCTTATCCTCATATTGTCTCAAAAGACCAGATTTCATATCTCTACTTTAGTGTACATGCGTACATCAATTTCCTTGTTATGGATGATTCTTTTGCTAGCAAAATTCGTCATCCCATTTACAATGCTCCTTATCCTCTAAAATACTGTCCAAGTACATGAACTACCTCACCTGCTTTAGTTTATACCCTCTTACTTAAATGTTTAAGTAAGCTCTCTCACTTCTCAAGAATATCATTACTTTCATTTTCTTGTGGTTAATTTTCATCTCATACTATTCATTTTTTTAAAGCATTCTGTGATAACTTCAATCTCTTGGCTGTCTTAACTATTGCTTGAAAATCTGCGAACCTAACTGACTTGATAATTTTGCTGCCCACTTAAGTTATTCCCTGCTCGAGCCATTAGCGTGTCACCCTTAATAGTTCCTCACTGTAAAAATGTGTACTGAAAAGTACTAGAAATAAAGAGCAATCCTGTCTTACTCCGCTCTGCAAATTATTGCCATCCTTATTCTCCCACTATTACCCTTACCTGTTGTGTTTGATTCATGTGCAAGTTTTGAACGAGTTGCCTGTTCCTCTAGTCAACTCCTTTATTCTAAGTATTTACATTGCATGGACCTACCTTTTAAAAAGAAGCATGAAGGTGATCATAGAATGTTAGCACAACAAACCATATTACATAGTCTATCTGACAATCATAGGCTACAATTGCGTGTGTATACATCATGTGGTGTGCTATTGATATTGTTTCACTGTTGATGTAATGGTTGTGGTACGGAGATGTTGTATGCCTTCACAGAATTTCTATAGGATGCGGTGGATTTGGAATTATTGAATTCTTCAATTCAGGGTTTAAGAGGAGGGTATGAAGAAAATGTATCCATGGTTTTTTGCACTAAGCTTTAACCATAATTGTTGACACATTTGCATGCCTTGGTTGCCGTAGTTCATGAAGGAAATAAAACCTCTGTGAATGGAGTTATGTATTGTGCGTATGTATTTGTCCATTACAGCATAGCTAGCTCAGTAATATAGGAAATTACGTCTATACCTAGGATAGCTATGGCTATGAGAAACCTTGAAGGATAAGTAAAATCCATTGCATCAATATTTTTTATTTTATATTTCAACAGCTGATGCCTTCAAATCATCAATGTCCTCCTTAACCATTATCATCGCAGTGTATACAAACCAGGTGTCAAAATTGGTGTAATAAAAGCCATAAACACAGTAATAAGCCCGACAGCTTGTGAAATTCACACATCAAGGTAGGGTGGCCAGTACCTTTCCCTGTTACAGTTATGGTTTCCCAGGAAGATCTGGTACCCGAAAAATTACATAGCTTGGGTGGAGCTGCAGGTGCCCAGAGAGGCTTGCCCAGGAATCGAACCCTGAATCCTCCAGTCAGTAATCCAACACTCTACCCCTTGATGACCCCGACCCACCAAAATTGGTAAATGCTGTATAAAATTAATTCAGTTTACTCAAATGTAAATTCAGTCATTCATATTCAATGTAAGATTTGATGATTTAGGTTTAGAGAAGGATTAAAAATGTGAAATGGACAGAAAGGAAAAACAATTAGGAAGTTTTACTACGAATGCATTTTATTTGGTAATGGAATGTTGAAGATGACTGTGATATATGTATAAAAGGTAGTATGTTAGGCAGTCAAGGTAGGGGAAGGAAAGGGATAGGCATATTGGATGGAATGGAGGGAAGTAGAAAGTATGCAGAATATAGGAGCAGTTAATTTTAAATTGGGATTTGCCCTTTTGTCAGCTTGGAAATATGGTGATATTAAGTGTAGACTTCAGAAAGAAAAAATAATTCTTTGCGAGCAAAACAAAATATTTCAATCGGCAATACCTGCATATGATGGGCTTACGTAATGCACTCATTGGCAATTTTTAGGCATACATTACCGAAAGTGGAAATAGATTATATCTTGTGAAATTATTGATCCCAAAATTCCACGAGGTAATTGCAGTTTTCCTGTCTGTATTAACATGAAATCTCATTTCATCGCATGGTGAAGTAAGTTTTGCTGAAATAAACTGGTCAAATGTAATCTTATTTAGATGTACACTGTAAAAAGTAGTTTTTTTTAAATTTCTTGACAGTCCTTGAAACATAAGACCAGTTTTACTGGTGTGTGTATAGTAAAACACAAAGGAGCGCAAAACAAAAAGTATAGACATTTTATTTTGTTGTGAAATAAATCAAAAAATTCATCAACGTTTTTTGAACGAAAGGAAAACACCATCAGGGCTGTTCAATATTATTTCTCCCTGCAAAATGACGTCTTCTTCCTTGCGCGAACTTTTAACTTCAAGTACCTGCATCAGCCGTATGAGCACAATTTTCAGTTCTAGAAGAGCCAATTTCTGACCTGTTTCAGAGTTAAGAGAAAAAATAATTAATTGGGCATTGCATTTTAATTATTTTATATAAAATATTTGTACATGGTCCTTGACAAAACAAGCAGAAAAAATTTTCAATTTTACTGCCAAAGTTCTCACTAAATGTTTCAAAACACTTCTCATTTATTTTTTTCCACAAGATGTAAATTACATCACAAGCATCTGTGCCACATTTCTCACTTGGCTTTGCGGCTTTAATGCATAATGAGGTAATTTTATCATTGTAAGGGTTTTGTGGGATGACGACCACGGAAGCCTTGCCTCCCTTGCTGCCGGGCACAAAACACAGCTGATTGGGCCAAAACCCCATAGTTGCCAGGACTCATATTCTCTGTAGTATACATCATTTAAATCTTGGGAATGATAATTGAGGTGGTTGCCCATTGGCTTCCCCAATAGTGTGTTTAATGTGACACCATCACTCATGGCCGCCCCACTGGGGTCAGACGCCTTTGCAGCCGCCTCACTGAGGAACAGACGCTGCATGGAATACCTTTCGTGTGGCTCCTAACGTGCTACTTATGTGGCATGGGTGACCCTACCAGGAGCAATAATTATTACTCCCGCCAGTACAGCTCTAGGGGTCATCGGAATGCACAAGCCCTTCCATCACCTCAAGGTTGTAGTCCATGGGAGGGAATTTATATATATATGTGTGTGTGTGTGTATATATAAACATATATATATATGTGTGTGTGTGTGTATATATAAACATATATATATGTGTGTGTGTATATATAAACATATATATATATATATATATATATATATATATATATATATATATATATATATATATATATATATATATATGTTTCACATATATTTATTCATTCATTTACTTATTTCTATATTTGGCCTTTTCATCTTCTGCTCTTCAATATACTTCCTTATTCCTCATGTTTCTCTCCCATTTCTTCTTCAGGGTTTCTCTTCATTTCTTCCAGCAGCATGTTTCAATTCTTCTTTGTTTTGTTTTTACAATATTCCATGTCTCTGATCCTTAGACTTCCATACTGCTTGCAAAAATTTTGATGCTTCCTAACTTGAACTATTCTTCACTTAATGTCTGTCAAACTCTTTCCTTTCCAAGTTATACTGCAGCCAGGGCAGATTAAGGATTCCACTTCTAATTTCACTCTCAAACTCACCTCAACCTTCAACTAACGTGTGCACAATCAGAGTCAAAAACACTTCTGTTTTTCTTAAAAAAAGTGGCCCAATTGACATTAATTATTAACTGATGATTAAGCACAACGGTGGGGTTCATATATTACAGATCCTTATTAGGGAGGAATAAAATGAAAAGGAAAATTGGCTAGCATAGCTTCATTGGATGGCTTCACTTCCCCAATTTAGGATGAAAGGTTGTTAAATGTCGGAGATGTGAATTTTAATGGAGGAAGGTCAACAGACAGTTCTAAAAGTACCACCAACTCTAAACTTCGGCATCATATGTGTGGCATTCTTACCTATGCAATTCCTTGACCCTGCACTGAACGGAGTGTAGGCAAAAGAGTGGTGTTTTGCTGTCTCAGAGGGCAGAAAACGATCAGGGTTAAACTTGTTTGGTTCTGGAAAGTACATGGGATCCCGGTGTAGTAAAAAGAAGGAGAGGTTTATTGGAGTTCCAGGTGGAAATGTGCATCCATCTGAAATAATGGTGAAAGAGAGAAGTTCTATTTAAGTAAACAAATCCAGGCAAAATGCAAATATTTTGTAACTACATGCAATTCAAATTGTGCAAATTTGTTCATGATAACTCATTTTTTAAAACCAGTCATCCCGGGACCAAGGTTGGCTGAAGTATAAATACATAATTATAATTCTTGAGACAAGCATACTATATTTGGCAGTTCATAAGATGCAACTTTTTGTCAAAGATTATGGTATAAAAAATCACCTGCATCTTATATGTGAAGGTTTGAATTCCGTGGATTAACATTCAATCCTAAATGTTATTTTACCCCAGATGGTCAGTTATACCAATGTTGACTCCATCATATTTAGTTCTTATATTTACTCATTTAATATTTATTATTCAATTGAAGAATGTTGTCATTGGGATTGTTATTACTAAGCTCATCACTATTATGTGATGTAAATATTTTGTTGCTCATCTCAGCAATTTCGAAAGAGGTGCGAGCAAAATATTGAATGAAATTGATTGTATTTTATCACAACTTACTATAATAAAACAGTGCCAGCTCTTTTTACTGAGTGGAATCATTTGTTTTTTAAAAATTACTCCAATAAATATGACAACAAGATTCAGCTACCCAATTCAACCTACACTTAAAGAGTGTTAGACTACGTCAAGGAGCATAGAAACAAAGCAGCAGCAAGGCATTTCCATCCATTGTTTGGTCATCTATTTGTCTTTTCTGAAAGATGAAAACTAAAAGGAATCATGACTTAAGTTGGAGGGGTGTCAAACTTTTGTGAAGATGGTTGAAACATTTTTTTCTTCTGCATGCTATACTGAAATGAGGGTGCATCTTATATGCCGTTAAATATGGTATTCCACTGCACCAATTTCAATATTCACTGTATTCTACAAACTGCAGTGATTCTGAGTTAAATTTAACCACGGATAAACTGATTTTTCTTGGTACAGATTTGGTTGTTTGCTATTTGGTAACTTAAATAATCAAGTCTTATTTCTTTGAACACATGCATAACCACAATCGTGTTGATGTAATCATAATAGTTACCTATAATAATTGGTGAGTCCAGCTCACGCCCAATCATTGGCACTGATGGGTACATACGGAGAACCTCCTTTACGAACCGATCAAGATATTCCATCTTGCCGATTTGACGTAGGGTAAGTTTTTTATTTCCATCTTCCTCCAGTACACTTTTAGCTTCCTCCAGTATTCGAATCTTCAAAAAGTTAAATCATATGAAATAGGACAACTATGATGATAATCATTAAAATTTATGGTTGAAAACTGTTCAATATCATCATGAGTGCTAAAAACCAAACTCTGAAAGATTAAGTTAGTATCAAAGGCAAATGATCTTTGACGAAACAGATGAAATACACCTGCAGTAGCAATTTACATTGGAAGTTGACCAGTGTTTCGCACCAATAGAGGGCATGAAATTTTTCATGAAACAATCTAATGTATGATATGTCATATACATGAAAACGAAAATATATTCTACTTCATCAAAGGAATGCATAAACTAACCTGAGCTTCAGGATGATTTCCAAGAGTAAACAAACTCCAATTCATAGCTGCAGAAGTAGTGTCATGGCCCTTAAAGTCAATGAAATAATCATGAGTGCACAATAGATATAAGATAATATTAGAGTGACAGCTATTCAAGGAATGAAATAAAACTTCAGGGTATTCCTTTCACATTTTTCAATAAATGAAGGCTCTATTAAATGCATTTTGATTTGGTTCTGTCTAAAACTTTATTACTATAGGTACCAAGGATCAAATTCAGTGATACTGTGGCCCTAATAAGAATAATGTAAGATGACTACAAACTTGGTTTGGCTTGTAAGAAGACTTCAAAACCTGAGTCCCCCTTCCGCAAAACTGTCGGTCAATTTTCAAGCCCTCACAGTTTGCTTATGTACATTTCTCCAATGAATTTGTTTCCACCATCATTACCGTCTATATTTCACAAAATTTTCTGTAGATTATCTTGTGCTACATTTAGGAACATTTGTTCAAAGGGTTTAGCAGCTTAGTGGGCAATGGATGTATCTCATGACTTGAAGGACTCTTCAATTCCTGCTAGCTTGGTTCATCACTAACCTCACCCAAGCTTGGTGATTTTTACGGGTACCTATTAAATCTTCCTGGAAAACCTCTGGCAGTGCAGGGAAATTAGCTGATCTCCCATTTACTAAATGAGTGAATTTTGCATGTCTTAGAGTTTAGTATGAGGTGAAAGCTCTGAACTTGCCTATCAAACCAACCTTTTGGTTGATTAACATGGTGCTTTGGTGACATTTGTTGTTTGAGGATACCATCTAAATTGATTTAACTGACTTGTTAGCTGTGAGTGATTGGCCTCATCAGAAATAACCTTAAATATCATCTGTAGCTGCATCTGTATCATTATCATCTGTATCTGCATGCCTTTGCTTACATATTCTTAGGATGGGGAACAAAAATTACTGTTGAGTAGCTGATGTCCATCCAAAACTTACCTTAACTGGTAGATTACCAATGACAAAAATAACTCCACCTTAAGTGTCAAACTAGAGAAAAAGTAAAGAAGAAATTCTTGAGGGATTTACAGTTGCTTGATGTTACCTTTATCTATTATTATCTTGAAGGAGTTGATACATTTTTTCACTTGAAAGTTGATTTCAGAATGTTATAGTTTACTTACCCCATGCCTCTCATGGTGTTGATCTCAAATATATGAACTTTTAGGTATTTTATACAGGTTTATTACCATAATTCATAGTGTAGTATGGTTTTGTCACTTCATTTAGCCAAAGTTTTCTTATTGGAATATTTCTTTAAAGAAAACAAGGGGATGTGATGCATAAAAGACATAGATGGAACACTGCATGAAAAAAAATTGTACTTCCAATGTTTTGTTTTTTAGTGCTTTGTTTATTTGTGTCAATCCTTCAGAAAACCCTTGTGGCAGGTCTTTGTGTTTTTTTTCAAAAACCTTACTGTTGAAAACATTCAAAATGCTTAAACGATTGCATAAAATTTTATAATTTGAATCAATTGTTATACTCATTTGTATTTTAGCATAATCTCATTTCATTCCAATTATTTTTAGCAACCTATAAGGATTTTTAAGGCTCAACAACTTAATGTAAAGACAGAAAGAAATGGGGATGTTACCCTTATTCTTCCTGAAGATATTTTTGGAGGCATAAGATTAACTGTCATTTGTTTATCATTCAATGTTATAATTTGCTGACAAGAATAATCTCAGTAATAATAATAAAATATTTTTTAAGATAAAATTGGACTTAAATGATTATGTTGATATTGTACTTTGCCTCCTTTGTAAATTACCTTCTTGCCACTTGGTGATTCTAATTGCCATAGACCCCCTTGTTTGTTAAATGCATAATTTTTACTTTCTAGTGGAAATTGATCTAATTGTGTAGCTGTGATATAACTTAGAAGCAATTGTTTTCCAATTAGCATAGAAGAGAAATTCTTACCGCAAACATAAATGTGTTCACTTCTTCACGAATGTCTGCATCAGAAAGAACTTTCCCATTATCTGACAAATCCAGCAGTAAATCCAGAAAAGATTTTCTCTTTGGGTGCTCTAACAATTCTGAAAAGATTGATATTTTATACAAGAATATGTTAAATGATTAAGATTTGGTCAGCCATGGGGTTTCAACCATTGCTGAATTCATAATAAAATCAGTGTGATGGTATGGGATAAGAATCAATGTAAAAAAACCAAGGTGTCGTGGTTTTTCGAGGGGGAGGAAGGCTAAGTGAAAATGTTAAAATATGAGTTCATGTATATTCTATTGTTTCAGGCTTCACTTCGTGGAAGTAATTAATATCCATTACTAAAAAAGAAAGAAAGACTCGTACTTTTCCATAGATTTTAATAAAATCTGTGGAAAAGTACGAGTCTTTCTTTCTTTTTTAGTAATGAGTTCATGAACTAGATCAGGTGGAGCAGTTTACCTCTCTTAGAGTACTTTGGACCAAAATAGTCAATGGACATAAGGAGTAGAATTGCATTCGGCAAAGAAGCTTTCACAAGGAGGAGGGAATTGATGAAGGGGCATTGAGGAAGCATGTTAAGAAAAGACTGGTTAAAACTTTGATATGAAGCATGGTTCTGCACAGTGCAGAAACATGGTTGTTGAAATAGGATGTTATGTTTAGATCAGAGGCTTTTGAAATAATTTTGTGTTGTGGGGAAGGATTGAAAAAGTAAAATAAATTGAGAGGGAAGCAAGCAAAGAGATACTAGGCATGGTATGAAGGGAGGAGACAGGATTACTGGGAGAAATTGAAAGATGGGGGGAAAGGTTGATTCAGAGTATTTTGATTGCCAATGGAATTTAGAAGAATAAGGGATGTAAAATAAATGCATAATTGAACAAGGGTTTATTTTAGTGTGTGGTATCAGGTTGTATTTTCTAAGGAGAGACTAAAAAATGTGTCAGTATTCAGTCATAGTCCCTCTCCATCTAAATGTCGATTCACCTGTACTAAAATGAGGTATCATGTGAGTTTCTGTCTTGTTGCTATTATGAACATCTATTTACCTTTACTATCATCAGATTCTGTCTGATCACCTTCCTTCTTTGAAGCAGCGATTTTTTTTCTCCTTTCCATTATCACCTGAAATAAGGAAGACATTGATGAGACTTTGAAAATTACCGCAAGGGAATCCCTTCACTCTGATTGCTATCAATGTGGTACCTTGGCCAAAAATGAGTTGGAGTCAGCTCACACCATCTGGTGTGCATGGGTGATTATTATACTCTGAATCATGAAGCTACTGGTTTGCTTTTCACAATATAAATGTATATTTTCTTGCGCCTTACCATCAATCACATTTCTATTTTTAAAAACCCGAATTCAATGCAGAAAGCTATCATGTTTTTATTTTTACTTATTTATTCAGAGTTGGACAATTTAGGCATGCATTAGATAGCTGTGGCAATATTTTCAATTTTGATGTTTTCAAGCTTATCTTTGTGGAAATAAATTGCCTCTGAAGTAAAAATACCAGCATATCTTTCCACTCAATTTTATTCGGTACAACTAGTTTTGATGCACCGAAATCATTCTCTGGTACAGAGTTACACATACAGGTCTGTTTTATATATATATATTTATATAATGGTGGAGGGGAAAGAGGTGGCTGGAATCGGTTGAAGTTGGTGGGGTTGGCTGAGGAAGGCAGGGGAGGCAGCGAGTGGGGAGGGTAAGGTCCGAGGACAATGGAGGTGGTCAGGGAGGTTCACGGTTTGGGGTCTTGAGGCATTTTCTTAAATGGGATAGAAGTTGTCATCAGGGGAATATCTTTGAAAAGCAATGTTATTGAAGATATGCCCTTTTTACACTTTGGGCTCATTTAGAAACACATTGACCAAGATGGTCTCTTTCATGTTTTTTCAATAAATAGAATGACATGCATATGAACAAAATACCAAATAATTTTTATAACTATGCAGGGATATTTAAATTTAACCACTGTTACTTACTCCATCTACAAAATTGTGAATAATCTTGACGTATCGATTAAACTCCTTGCCAAGTGAAGTTCGGTAGAAAATAAAGTCTGAAAGTAGCCAAGGTGTGATGAAACGCCGCTGGAGGATTTGATTGACTCTGTAAAATAAATGCCAATATATATTGTAGTGATAACATAATACCACATTACCAGAGTAATCACTATAATGTGTACAATTCCCAAATAATATTCATATGCTCCTTTGTATAAATGCACATCAAATATTTTTCTTATTTCTGTCTCATCCATGGACACATCCTGTAAAATTCAATATAAATTGTGTAAAATTATAGTTTCCTGTGTTGGGTATATGCCTACCCTCATTTCCTCTAATTCAGGCTTGTGACCCAAACTCAATCCTGGTTTGAGTTCTATCACAGCTATCAAAATATTGGCTTGTTTTAATTGATAATATAATTGACTTAGTGGTAATACTCAAAGATATACAATTGAAGGAATCTACATCATTGCAGGAAATGAAAAATACTTAAATGGATATTTGGTTATAATTTCTTTCAACTGAATAATCATATTTTCAACTGATGTACTCATCATTGTCCAGAAGAGTCTGCATTCATTTCTCGACTCTCTTTTTAAAAGTGAATTTAGTATTAACCAGGAGGGATCTATTACAACTTCAGTTGGTAGAATTAATAGGCAGTTTTTGAAATATGTCCTATGGTCCAATGAAGATGTCATAGGCTGCTTACAGAAATTTGCTAATCCTCCAAATATATATGCCATGTTTACCTTAGCTTAGGAAATACCATGTACTTTTCCAGAGAAATTTTATCAGTTAGAATGCATCTCACCAAGCATTATAAGGCATTGTCATTGTATGCCACTTTTATTATTATTGGTAATCTACTGTTTAAGGTATGTTTTCAATGGACACAGACTGATCACCATTATATTTGATAGCTTCATGTAAATAGAAATGCCCTGACACCTAAAACTACGGTAAACTTAGTGCAATGTGATGATTCTATAGCCAATTTTGATTTTTCGTGACACTCAGTTTAAAAGTACACATGCAACGCAGTACAATAGCCACCACATCCTCCTCTTCTATCCCCGCTCCTAGTCTCGCCTCTTCCCCAACTCTGGAAACAGGTTCCCATTTCCTCCCCACCTCCTCCCACATGAACACACTCACTTGATTGCAGATGGCTTTTCAATACTGTTGCAAATTTGCTCTCCTATTGATGATTATCATCTAGTCGACCAAAACATTAGCCTAGAGTTTCACAAAAGTCAGTGTTAGCTATTGAGTCATCACCTTACACACTCACAGCCAATAGCTCACACTCTCTTTGCTACAACTAACTGTTTAAGTGGAAGAATTAGCATGGTAATTCCTCACGAACTTTTTTAAAATACTTTGACTTTGGACATCATCATCAGGTTATCAGGTTGGACCATCATCAGTAAACTGTTCCTCAATTTCACATATTATATGGCACATAATAATTAAAGCATTTTACCAGTAAAAAATAATGGAAGAGTATTTATACTGCATATTATATGCCAAATTCTGGTAAAAAGTATTGTGCCGGTGAAAATCCCAAGGAGAAATTTGTTGTCACTTTTTGTGTTATGGCTTTATACAAATTTCTTTTATGTGAATCATGAAAGCAAGTTTTATAGTGACTACTTGATGAAAATAAGATCCTGGATAACAACCTAGATGTTCCATGGGAAGGGCAAAATAGATTTAGTATGGAAATGTAATTAATTTGTGTGACAGTACAATCCATCAAACCATGGCATGTTTAGGTGTAGATAATTCCCACCAGGCCCTGCCATATTACCTGTCGATGGCATTCACATATTCCTGGTTGGAGTCTCCTTCCAGAGCATTGATATTGTAACCCATAATGGTCTCACAGGTAGAATCCAGAGCAGAGAGTTTGGTGTAATGGCAAACGTTTATCTCTTCGGACCAGTCCCCCGCTGATTCCTTTGGGACATGTGACAGCAGAACGCCTGCCATTTTTCTTGCTTCCACGTCCAATGATTCCACATATTCTTCAAGGAGGGTGCTGTGGAAGGCCCCAGTGAGCATTTTGCGTCTGCTGTGCCACTTGCTACCTGTCATAACAAAATAGTCCATTCATTCTGGTATCTATTTAAGTATTATGAAGTCATAGAGTACAGTTGTGTATTAAGTGAGATTTCTTCTTAACGTAGTTTCAATCAGAAGTTTTAAAATAAGTATACCATTACAAATTCTATGCTAGCATTGATTTCTGGGAAACTTTGGTGGACCAGTGAAAAATATATTTTTTATTCAAAAAAAGCTAATTGAAGTATAACAGAAGAACAAGTATATACAGTAGAACCTTGATTAACGAACACCTTGGATAGCAAGTAATTTGCAAAGTGAGCAAAAATATTGTGCCCAAGAATAACTCACTTATCAAGTAACATAGTAACATTTTGCATAACAAGTGAAGAGGAGAGAGGGATTCCCGAAGTGATTACATCGGCTGTTTACATTTATGTTCAGCACAAGTTCCACTAGCATCGTAGTGTTGCTAGTGATCAAATATTTGTCCAAACTTGTGTTCAGGCATGTTATTTGTGACTTTTTGAACACAGTTTCATAATATTTTATTAATAGTTTTTAAAATGTCCTCAAAGAAGAAGACATTCGAAAGAGAATAAAAATAATCATGGAAATTAAAAGTGAAATCATTCAAAAACGAGAGAGGTGTCAGCGTAGCTGATCTATCACGCCCATACGGCCGACATCAACGATTTGTACTATCCTCAAGAAAAAGGAAAAAATTAAGGGGACAGATGCCTCAAAGAAACAGACCAGAATATCCAAGCAATGGTTAAGTATTCTCAACGATGTTGAAAGGTTGCTTCTCATATGGATATATGAAAAAAATTCAAGGCATGATTTATGAGAAGGCAAAAGTGATTTTTGCTGACCTCCTTAATAAAATGTCAGGATCATCAACAGATGGAAAAGAAGTATTTACGTGAAGCTGTCGGTTGTCCGAGAAGTTTAAGAAAAGAACCAGCATTCACAGCATTGTGAGTCATAGTGAAGCAGCTAACTCTGACTCAAAGGCAGCAGAGAACTTCATCCGTGGCTTCAGGAAGCTCATAGATTCTGAGGATTACCTGCTGCAACAGGTTTTATATGTGACTAGATGGGTCTCTTCTGGAAAAAGATGGTAAAGCAAACCTTTATAATAACAGGGGAGAATTTCCAGCGACAAGCCAATGAAAGACCATCTCAGGTTGTTATTTTGTGCCAATGCAAGTAGCAATTTGAAATTAAAACCCATGCTTGTTTACCATTCAGAAACTCAATGAGCCTTCAAGAAGTCCCAAAGAGCAGGCCAAATGTAATGTGGAGTTCTAAAAACAAGGCTTTGGTGACACATGACCTTTTTACTGACTAGATCAATGAATTGTGTGGTCCTTCTTTGAAAAAGTATTTGCTAGAGATGAATCTGCCACTCCACATCTAGCTTATTATGAACGATACTCCTGCTCATCCTGCCGGCGCACAAGATTCTTTGGGAATTTCAATGCATTAAGATCCAGTTTCTTCCTCCCGACACCACTCCATTACTCCAGCCCATGGTCCAGCAGGTTATTTCTAACTTTAAAAAATTCGACACCAAAGCACTTTTCAAGTATTGTTATGAGGTGACTGCAAGAATCAATCTCAATCTGAGAGAGTTTTGGAAATATCATTTCAACATCATTGACTGCTTTAAGATGATCGAAAAGGCATGGGAAGGGATTATCTCACTTCTGCTTGGAAGAGGCTTTGACCAGAGAGCATTGACAAAAATACCATTAAGGGATTAGAGACAGCAGATATAAGGCAAAGGGCCTGTAGTCAATGAGACTTTGTATTTGGCCAAGTTCCTAGGACTGGAGGTGGATAGAAAAAGATATCAATGAGCTTTTGGAGGAGCACAGCCAGGAGCTGACTACCAAAGAGATTATGGAGTTGATTGTGTTTCACTGGAAGAAGTTGTGGAGGAGAGTTTGTCTGAGGAGGAGGAGGTAACAGCGAAGCAGCAATCATCTAACGCAATAAGACAAATGCTGAAAGCATAGAAACTATTGCATCGTACATTAAGAATCATCACCCTAATATGACAGTTGTTATGCACAATGATTGTTATGATTTATTTTTTAGTCTTCTTTTTGGGCTGGATTTTAGATGAACACAGACTAAACACGGCTACATTTCTTAGGCTTACCTTACAAAACACAACTAGACATGTTCCTCAATTATTACCTAAACTCTATCTACCTTCATTCCATCCATCATACCTATCCTTTTCCTACCTCTACCTGGCTTATCTGGTATCCTCCCATCTATCAACCTTAAGCATTCCCAGTTACATGATATGAGTGGTCATTCAATTGTAGTCTTTTGTGATGGGTGCTGTTAGATGAGAACTCATGGACTTCTATATCTCGTGAAAAAGTGGCATACCTGTGCTGTTGATGAGGCCTGTTCCTAGCCAGGGTTCGAGGCATTTGTACTCTTCACTCTTGATTATGTGTACTGAGGAGTTGAGGACAGGCTGGACCACATTAGCACCGGTCAAGAATAAGAAGGGTCGTCTTCCAATCCAGAGGCGGAACATATTGCCATACTTATTTCGGCATTCAGATAACACTCGGAAGAAATCTGTTGATGGAAATAACATTAAAGTAAAGGTGACATAAAAATGCCATCACATTTAAAATATGAAACTTGAATATCTATTATTATAAGGTAATCTACTGGTTAAGGTAGGTTTTTAAATGGACACAACTACCTAATAAATATTTTGCGACTCCTAACAAAACACAAAATACAGTACCCTACTCTGTATCAGGTCCCTCTTCATCTCTGAGTACTTTCTTCCTCCCTTCATCCCGTCCAACATCCCTATCCTGTTCCTTCCCTTTCCTCGTTTGCCTTACATTCTCCCCTCAATTACAGTCTTCAACATCCCGCTACCAGCCAATACCCCCTTCATCCACTTTTCCTGCCTCCAAAGGATTTCTCCCAATACACCCCTTTCTTCGCCCACCATACCAAGTACTTCCTCATTTGTTTTCTTCTCTGTCCATTTCACCTTCTCAATTCTTCTCCACACCCACATTTCAAGGGCCTCCAGTCTACGTCTATCATCCTGCTTCAATGACCATGTTTCTACGCCGTACATAGCTACGCTTCATATAAAAGTTTTGACGAGTCTTTCCTTAACATCCTTACTCAACGTGCCTACCATCAAGTCATGTGAAATGTGTGCCTTCATGTGAAAGCCCCTTTCCCAAGTTTCCGCACCGTACATAGCTACACTCCATATCAAAGTTTTCACGAGTCTTTTCTTAATATCCTTACTCAATGTCCCTGTTGTAAACTCCCTGCTCCTTGTGAAAGCCTCTTTGCCTAGCACAATTCTTCTCCTTACGTCCTTACTTACTGCTTTGACCATGTTGGTCCAAAACACTTCCGAGATACATAAACTGTTCTACCTGCTCTAGTTTTTGCCCTCATATTTTAATGTTTTGCTTAGCATTTTTTTCTAGAAAATCGCATAATCTTTGTTTTATTAACATTGATTCTGATCCCATACCTGTCGCACTGAATTTCCAATCCACTCAGCAATGCTTGCAGCCCCTTGGCTGACTGACAAACTAAAGCTTGGTCATCAGCAAACCTAACTGATTTTACGAATTCCCCGCCCACTTTCATTCCTACCTCCAGTTCTTCCCATGCCTCTTTGATCATTTCCTCTGCATACAGGTTGAACAGCAACGGTGATAATGGGCAACCCTGCCTTACACCTCTTCCTAACACTGCTCATTCAGACTCTCCGTTCCCCACTCACACCTGAGCAGTCTGAAATATGTACAGGTCGCGGATTAGCCTTGTGTCCTTCCAATCTATTCCAATTGTGTACAATATACCAATTAGTTTTTCCCAATGAACTCTATCAAATGCTTTTTCCTAATCTAAGAAACACGCAATAATATCTATATCTTGTGAGCAAATATTTTTCTCATATTCTAAAACATTGCAATGCTTTTATTTCTATACTCAACACAGTTTTGCATTTTGAAAGTTGAAATTCTCAACTACTAATCAAAACATCTTTGGGTAAGATATCAGGAATTGTCTAAGTGGGAGATATAATGACTGGCAACAGATAATTTCTAGGTGGTGTGAACTGAAATCTCACAGTAAATAAGTGAATGTGCCAATAATTCAAATCATTAAATTGTAAATCTAACTTCCTCTTAGGTAGAGGTAGTGATTCAGGATATATGGAGAAACAAAATGACAGAAATATAGCTCTATCGACTAAGTAGACAATTTGATTAGATCTCAAAAATTGAGATGTTTATTTGTGTTTCAAATTTGTACCGATGTATTCATTTTCGTTAATGAGTTTTTTTAAGTAGATTCACTACAAAGCACAGCAAATGGTGAGAAATGAAGAGAGGAATCAATTAACAGAGTTTCTGTGAAAAACTGTGGGAAAAAGAATAATATAATCTCCAAGAAAATAACCAGACATTGGTCGGTATATTAGAGAGACATGATAGCTTGATGAAGACAGCCATTGGAGTGGAATGGCCTCAATGAAATGCATGAACTAATTATGCAGACCAATGAAGAAACACAAAGAGGTAAGCTGATATAAAAATTCTGGGTGATTGGAGAAGAGTTTCAACTAAATCAAGGATTGATGATCTGAAGGGTGATGACTATGAAATAAGTATACTTTCCACTTAAAAGCAACACTTCAGTGGGTGAAGCAAGCCAGGGAAGTTTGTAATAATATTCAATTTTTTTAACTTTCCTTATCTTACCCTAAGATATGATTTGCCTGCTACCGTGATATGCTTACCTTGAGGGCCCCCAATGAACAGGAGTGCATTTCCAATGATTGGATATGCTAAAGGCCCTGGAACCTGCCAAAAAGCAATATTTATCCTAAGGAAATGGAGAATACTCGGCCAAAAGTATATGAGAATAATGACGGCCAAGGTGCCCAATAGGATTCCGTTCGTCAGCCCCCCATATCCTGTAAAGAAAATCAAATTGCCATACATATTATGATTAATGTGATGACACAAAAAATATATACATTGGTAGTCTACGTTTAAGGTTGGTTTTGGGTGTATGCAGACTAATTACTGCTAAACTTTCCTGCTATTCCATTACGGAATAACAATTGGAATTAGTAGTAATAGTATTTCGGGGAGGCGACCGACTGCTGAGGTAATTTGCCCCATTATGGATGGACGGGAAAGGATGAAAGGTGGAGAGAAACCCGGCGTCGGCATCAGCCTACTCTTTACGAAAGGTGCCAAGGGGTCCGCAGCTTAACCTCCCATCCGACGGACAGCATACTCACTCAAAGTGACCTCCACAAAGCACCTCAAGTAGGGATCGAGATACCACTGAAAAATATTCAACACCTCCGGGATTTGAGCCCAGGCCTTCTAGGTGGGAAGCCAGTACGATAGCCACCACACCATCTCGATCCCCCAATTTGTATTACCTGGCAAAATATTTGACATGCAAAATTTAGTGTTGATTATTGGATGAGTTTGCCATTAGTCTACAATTTAAGGTAAGCTCAGGATGGACGCAAACCTATGACCCTTACATTTCTTAGCATTGATTAACCAGACCTTGCTTCAACAATCATGGATCTGTACTGTAGATAACTATGCTCTATATCAAGTTTTTAAAAAAGCATTTTCTTAACATTTTTACTCAACGTTCCATTCATCAATTCCCTCCTCCTCACACGAGTACAATTCTTCTCCTTATGTCTCCACAACTTTGATCATCTTGGCTCAAAACACTTCCAAGATGGGTGAATTGTTTCACCTAATCTACATTTTGAGCTAGTATTTTAATGTTTTCTTTATCCTTCCTCCTCCTCAAAAACCTAATAACTATTATTTTGTTTACATGAATCTTCATCCCACACCTATCACATCAAAATTCTAATGCACTCAGCAATGATTGTAACCCCTTGGTTGACTAACAAACTACAGTTTGATCATTCATAAACCTAACTGATTTGATAAATTTCCCTCCGACTTTCATTCCCATGCCTCATCTACCATTTCCTCCACAGATTCGTTGAGCAGTACAGGTGACTATGGACAATCCTGTAACTCCCCTCTTGCCAAAACTGTACATTTTGACTCTTCATCTGACACTCACACCTAATAACTTTGAGACATATACAAGTTGTAGATAAGTCACCTGTGCCTCTACTCCTATATGTTCTATTGTTTATTAATTCTACCCAATGAACTCTATCAAATGCTTTCCTGAAATCTACAAAAGAAAAAAATACATCCTGATTGAACTCAATGTTCCTTTCAATAAGCATCATAATTATTGCTATGGCATCTCTTCCCTTAAATGCCTACCTACCTTGCTGTTAAATATGTCTGCACTTACAGTATCCCAATCTACCATATGTCATATTTTCTTTCTATATCTAAAATTTCTGGCATAATATCCTTTCAATATAAGATCCTTTGTGTATTCAATCCATCTTTCTTGTTTCCATTTGATTTTCCTACAGTATATCTAATATGGTGCACAGATTTTCTCTTCTTACCATCTACAGTCCTCAATACCATCCCAAAATGCTAAACCTCTATTGTAACTTGTTTCATTTATCCACTTTGCCTTCTTTGCTGTTGGTGTCATTTTCACCTGACTAGGATTTGGTCAGACAATCGCAGTGGAAGCCTTGCCTGTCCCACTGACACTACCACACAGGACTTATTCTATACTTGTGCCCATCATGACTCATGGGATAAATAATTTTGGTAGTTCCCCATTGCCTTACTCAAGATATAAAATATAGAAGTATATAAATGGCTGATCAAACATAGATGACCCACAAAAAATTACAATGATGTGAAAGGATAAACATTTTGACTTGTCCGAAAGGGGCAAATGTTTGGTTTTTGGCATTAATCGAAATTTCGGAAATCCTTCCATAGACTTTTGTTGGGGGTGATGTTGGAAGGTGACTACAGTGTGGTGATGCAGGAGGATGATAAATTATATATTTTGTTCTGTTGAGTTTGGGAAAAAACTATGTTGACAAATTACAAGCAATTCCAAATTTATTTATATATTTTGCAATCCATGACGCTTTTATTTTTTCCCTTTAGATACATTTGAATGATTTGTATCCTTTAAATCGAGAGAACCTGAAGGTAGATTTCACCATATATCTTGACTCGTTCTAGCTTTTGTCCTGTCCATTCTAGTCTCCCTGCTGCAAGTTAATTTTTCCCAGAGTGGGAAAATGACCAGATCGTTAGAGGGACGTGAAAACAGTATGATATTCGAGACGTTTTTCGTGCTGTCTCATTTGGACTGCTTGGTGTTCTCGAGTAATTCTCATAATTACTTTGAAACTCCAATAATATTTAATTTTTTTTACCCATTTATCATTTTGGATTTACTTTTAAATTTGTATTTGCGTTTTGCTAGGAGCTATTGTTTGAAATTACCAAAAAGTTTTCTTCTCTGGCTCTACAATACACAAAGTTGCATTTGAATGGTCTCCGTAATCGTAGTAGTAGTAGTAGTAGTTTTGAGGGGAGGCGACCGACATCTAAGGTCATTTGCGCCATAGGGGATGGATAGGAAAGGATGAAGGGTGGGTGAAACCCGGCGTCGGCATTAGCCTACTCTTTACGAAAGGCGCCAAGGGGTCCACAGTTTAACGTCCCATCCGACGGACGGCGTACTCACTCAAAGTGCCCTCCACAAAGCACCTCAAGTAGGGATCGAGATACCTCTGAAAAATATTCAACACCGCCGGGATTTGAACCCGCGCCCTCAGGGTGGGAAGCCAGTACGTTAGCCCCCGCACCATCTCGATCCCCTCCGTAATCGTGTAGAGAGATGTGACTTGACGTCTGTTTCTGAATATTATTGTGCAATACAGACTTTATAGCAGAGTGGTGTGAGGTATTTTAATGACATTGCATGCGAGAGAAATATTCATAGTCGAGAGATAACTGAGGAAATGAATACACAAACAGAGTCAACGGCAACAACAATAGAGGAAGTTTCTAGCCTCGCTCCACCATCCCGGAAAGGATTTCAATTTTCACTTTCCCGCAAAATCGCCAAAATTCTCACTCAAATGTGTGGCACGGGCACTAGAAGGTTGGCTATCAATGTAGACTTCCTTAAGACGAGTTCCTAGGTTTTTTTTTAAGTAGAAGCGGGCCTGAGGTGTTACTAGGCTTTGTTTTCACACATGGCACGCTGACGAAAATGTACCACAATTGATCGATGGCGTGTTGTCACTTCAGGGAGCGCTCCTGGTGTCACCGGTTACTTAAAAGGCTGTTGACCTTCCATGCCTTATTTATTATTACAACCTTAATTCGGGCCTTAGGCATTTGGAATATGCAGCTGGGATTCGGGAACCTCGTAGTTTCGAAACTTTGAAAAGTGTTGACTCCCCCGTTTAATTTATCATCTGTTGATATTTTCTCCTTGTCTTGAGCATGTTTTTTGAGTCCTCGTTAACTTAGTCCGTGGGCTCAACTGGGTGCGTCGAAACGCGCTGATTGGAAATATGTTTTCGGACGTAATATGTGAAATCGTTCGGCGGTCATTCTACCCAAATCCTCGTGTTTTCTGGCTTTCTTTTCCTGGTCAAAATCAACCTTTCTCTCTGTCAGAGTCAAACGCGAATAATGTGTTTATTCCAGAGTTTTAAGACCACTTCGTGTTCTTTTAAGTCATTTTCATGTTTCCATACCTCCCATATTCATCTGAACAGCTGAAATGGACCATTTTCTGTACATTTCCAGTCTACGCACACATTGTTTTATTACTAATCGTCACTCGCCACAGTATCTCGTTGGTAATATGCAGATGCAAGTGAAAATTTTGTACACAAAACTCTAATACAGGGTGCAGGTATAGGTATCGCTCCGTGGGTATAGCGATGGGCCACTGGCCCGGGAAGGTACGGTTCCGATTCCCAGGCACTCCCCTCAACAATCTCAGGTTCGCATTTGATCGAGCACCAGATCTTCTTGGGAAAAGGAATGGTACAGTGAAGGACTCGGGTAACTTGAAAGTGCTCCTTTTGATGGCTCGTCGGCTGTGAAGCGCGCGTCGTCTTCGAAGTAGATAGGTGAGCGTTGACATCTGTTTTTTAATTAACTTCAAAATGCTTAAATCTGAGTCGAAGAACATGGATAAAATATCCCAAATATTATTATAAATATATTATCATTAAAATATCCCAAATATAAAAATATCCCAAATTATAAAATACGTTAAGGATTTGTTCCAAAGCAGCATCGCATTAAAAAAGTCGTATATACAGGATCCCTACGATCCAGCGGGTGTCGTAATTTTATCTTGGGAACGAGAAAAAAACCTGACAAACAGGCGTGAAATTAAATCTTTTGGTTACCGATTTAGAAACTGGAACACATATTGAAAAAGAATGTTATAACTCCTGGCTTCAGAGTTCAACAAAATAATTCTAACGTTTTGTTTTTTTTCAGATGAGTACACCAATGCCTTGTTTGGATACCGGTTAACGATAGCGTGTTCCGCGTAAAAGTTAAGTATTGTGAATGTTTAATTTTGCGGAATGAATCGTCACGTTTTCTGAAATGAATTAATTAAAGCCATTTCTAGTATTATGTATTCATCTTCGTTCCAACTTAGATTCTTAATTTGTCTCTGATTCATTTACATTGCATATTTAGGTCTAGATGATAATCTGATGAAATAGTGTATGTTCTTATCAAACATTTGCGCTTTTCATTTGAACCATATGCGCATGCCTCTACACCTATAGCGCGAGAAGCAAGTGAGTTTCAACGGTAGACCCCGACAACAACGGAGAACATTTCATTCGATGCCTATCGGACGATAAGTCAACATAAGGCCTTCTGTATTGTAGCATTAAAGAATGATTTTGATTCCATGGTGAATGCCCCGTGTATCGAGAAAAATGTTTCGTGTTACATTGATATAGTGATTATACTAACGGTAAAATTACAGATTATCTTGCATATTTTGGAAAGATGTCTCTTTAGTAGTGATGTTGCAAGTGAATTATTACCTCCATCGTACTACGGTAGGCGAGATTATGTAAATAAAATTATAGAGATAAAGTGTAGAACAGATAGATTTACGATGTCATTTTTTTCCAATGACGATAGGGGATCAGAATAACATTGTTCGACCGCGGTAGGGGTAAAAATATTCGGGTTAAAATTAGTCTGGTGTGTATTCACCCCCTGCCACACACACCAACGGTGGCTTGCAGGGAACTAAAAAAAGAAAAATAACAGAACGATACAGTCAACAAGGAAGCATTGACCTCATTTTCTTCAACCGAAATGGCTCCTAGAATCGTGAGTAGGGAGATCGATTTAGAGACTCGCATGCTCAACTTCTTTGATTCGCCACATCAAAAGAGGTTACGACATTTTAAAACGAGAAACTCACGCCCACTGGAAATGTTTACAGTCCCTCATCGCATACTTCAAGATGTCTCTGATTTTAATGAGGAAAATCGTGTTTAAAATGTAATATTTGAACAATTTCAGAAACAAGCTGGCGATGACGAGATTAAGCGATTCACCGGCAGACGGCATTAAACATAAGAGTTAATGGTACTCGCAGCTAGCTACCGTACTGCTTTTAAAGATGCCAGTTTAACGGATTAATTATGGAAAAACAAGCCGATAAAAATTCACTCGAACTACAAATGAAAGTTTGTTTCTGGAAAAATGAGCAATAGAATCAAAATTTGCGTTAACTTTGGTCGAAAAAATATGTTTCCGCCCAGGATCGAACTGAGGACCTTCCGCGTGTAAAGCGGATGTGATAACCACTACACCACGGAAACAGTTGATTGAAGGCGCTTTCGTTTAGCAATAAGTATAGCATTATATCGCTAACGTGCCGTCGAGCGCTTCGGTTCGATCCGTCAGGTCACGAAGAAGTCGCCGCCTATTCTTTCAAACTTTGGAATTTAGCGATCAACTCGTATGGAATGTGTTATCGAGCTTTTGGGCTCTCTTTCATATTCTGTTGTGCATTTAAATCCCACTGCACGTAATCACCAATCCTATCCTCCGACGTCACTCAATGGTAAGGAGACCGTTAGCCGTTTTCAAAAGGACTCCCCGGAATTTTGCGACTAGATTGAACATTTCACCAAAATAGCACATGCACACATTTTACAATTCTAAATGTGTAATTATGGGATTTGCATTGAATGCCAAATCGTTGTAAGATCCATGCACGAGGTTTTCGTATACTTATTCTTCTGGAGTTGAGTTATTTATTGTATTAAGCGATTTTGAGGATATACACTATTTATTCAATTTTAACCGCGTTTTTAATAGTAGTTCAACTAATAAACGACGTATATTTAATTAAATATCAATATGATTATTTATTAATTGAAATTTCTTGAATTTCGCAATGAAATGTAACATTATTTTTAATATTACTAACCGTAATGTGCAGTTAAGTCTAATGTGAAAAATAAACGAGCATAATATAGAATAACATACATCCGCCATTTTTGATCATGTCAATGCATTTTATTGTTTTAGGCAAGGTTATTATTAAGGTTAATGGGGCATGCTATTCGTGGTAAATATCATAAACAATTTTGAGCAGCAAGCAATAAATCATCATAGAAGTTATGATTTTTCACAAAAGCATAACTTCTATGATGGAATCTACCACAACCGCAGGATTTGATCTATCGTAATTAGAAAAATACATGTATCTTTGAAACTAGCTCTAATATATACAGTATGCATCAGAAATTTACAATTGATTCTATAGTAAAGATAGGCCGAAGGTTGAGTGTAAGATTCGAAGTCAGAGCTCGTCACGTGCAAAACTTGCCTACGTAAGAAATTTACATACTAACTGGAAAATAAGGGTCCGCTTCCTTTACAACTTGCCTCCAGTTCCTTCTCAAGAAGTTCTTGCCCAATCACTTGTGCACACTCCGGGATTTGAATGGGTTACTTAACAGTCGGAAGCTGAACGCTCTTTCCACTAAACAACGTTGTAACTGGTGACAATCTTGTTGTCACCTTGTTAATTATTTTATTACTCATCTTAGTGTAGCAGAATATTTAGTTTTTGTTTAATAATAGTGATTTTTCGACTGACGCAACATTAAGGAAGTATGGAATAGTAGTATTGATATCATTATACAGGTATTTTTCTAGTAAGTAACACATCGTATCAACTGTAATCGACCTCATTACTGCGCAATAAAATTAATAACACTTGCACATATTTATAATATTAATATGAAAAATATTAATTAAATTATTATAACTAATATTAATATGAAAAATCAACATAGAATATAACCAGATGTATTTTTATACTTATTGAATTTTAAGAGAGGGCATCCAGCAGAGAAAATTGAGCACAATCAATAAACATTTAGAGAGGACACGAGTAGACTGGATGAGCAGATTGCTTATCCTATTACTTCACGCACGGAGACTCGGTATTGGCAGTGCTGGGTAGGGGAGTAAAACAAACATGTCCACTATCTCCTGTAACTTTCAATGTGCATGCGGAGGTACTTGTAAAGAAGGCAGGGGTAGGTCTAGATGCAGGGGTGAAAGTTGGTGGGTAAATTTTCAAAATAGTTGCGGTTGATCAAGCGTTAATCAGGCAAGGGGTAAGATTTGTAAGCAGTTGTTATGATAAACTGAGTAGTGTATCAAAATTAATAGAGGATTGTGGCCGGAAATCACTCGCGGAGCGAAGGGTTTTAAAAGTAATGAATGTTTTTTTTACACTTTGAAATTCCTGCGTTTCGGACCTGATTTTTAAAAATTCTTTTTGCGTTTATTTCTACTAGTTATATAACGATCTTAGTAAGTTGTTGAATATATTTGGGATAAAATAATCCATTTTTCGGTTTTCATACAATTTACTATATTTAAGATTAATGTACAAATAAATATTCCCAGTTTCATAACACGGGTTTTATTTTTAGGTTTTTTATTCATCGAAAATAATCGTAGACAAAAATAAATTTGAGCCCAAATGGGAATCGCATATAACTTCGAATCCGCATAAAAAGTGAGATAAAAAAGACGTTGTACAACAGCGATTTTATGAATATTCAAACTAGCTCTAACGTAGAGAAACTGCTCTAATGAGCCGCTAACGCTATGCCGGCATGTTTACATGGGTCGAAGAAAATAGTTACAGCATTGCTTATTGTTTATGAATGTGTATCATGACGGGTAGTACTAAGAGCCAGTTTGTGCTTATGAAACGCCGCAAGTAAGGCCACTCGTGACCCAGTGACCATTCGTACAGCTATGCGTGTAAATGTCAACTAAACTGTCCGCACGGCCTATACTGAAATGCACTGGAGATATCCTAATATAAAAAGGTCAAAGAGAAATTTTATTTTTTCGCTTGGAGGACTCCATTTGAAATATGCTGCTAGTATATGGGATCCTCATGAAATTATATTGATTGCCGAATTGGATCGCGTGCAGCGTAGATGAGCTAGATTTGTAAAACATTGTTATGATAATCTTAGTAGCGTATCTAAAATATTAGAGCAGATAAGCTGGGAATCACTCACGGAGCGAAAGTAAAACTACAGATTGAAGCTATTGCATAAATTGGAAGGAGGTCTCTTTACCACGATGCTGAAAATGTATTATTACCCACATCAAACTACGGTAGGAGAGATCATGTCAACAAAATTAGAGAGATTAAGAGTAGAACAGATATATTTAAGTTGTCAGTTTTTCCACGAACGATAGGGGATCATAATAATACTGTTCCACCGTGGTAGGGTCATGTTCGGGTACAATTATTCTGGTATGTATTCACCCCCCGCCACACACCCTGGCGGTGGCTCGCATGGTATGCATAAATGAAACCGCTTGTCCTGCCTCTGGAAAAAGCTTCCATATCTAATACAATTATTTTTAATGTCCCCACCAGGCTTAATATGACATCTTAAATCTATCTGTTCTACACTTAATCTCTCTAAATTTACTGATTATCTTATTGCTACTTTCACCAAAATTTTTCATTATCTACGTCTCGTAATTGATCCTTAACCTTCCTATGAAATCATTTCCCTCCCTGTATTTCCTTCAAACATGCTCTTCTGTATTGGATCTTGCCCCAGGATGTCCCCAGTTAACTTCCCTCTTCTTCTGGTACGTATCCGCCATAGTCTTCCCTTTTCACTTACACTTAGAAGGAGTCCATACAAATACCGTTTTTTCACTTTTTTTAAAATCCCTCTCGTGCTAAGTGAATCTTATAGTATCTTGTAGTACCCTGCAAGCCACCGCTAGGGTGTGTTGCAGGGGCACACTACTGATTTTGACCCGAATATTTTTTCCCTCTACCGCTGCTTTTTTTCTGCCCCCACCTTAGTGTTATTTATGTTATTGTTTAAATAACCTTTTCCGAAGCACTCTTCCTTAGAAATTGTGAATAGCGTATCGATAGAAAATAGCTTCAAATTTACACCAAAAGAAAAACCTTTTCCATTTATCCCTTGGTCAAGTTTTCTACCTTGTGTGACTTTTTAATTGTGGTATCCCCTTCCGATCCAATGCGGAGCCTGAGGTCATTTTAATCTCATGATGTTGACCTAGAAATTCTAGTCATTTTCAACTAGGTCGCGCGTATATAATAGGTAATATTACGCAAACGTGTTTTAACCCATTATTCGCAACACTCGTCGGTGGCATGAGTGATATCAAGGCCGTCATACAAATTGTCTTTTAGTCTCTCTATTCTTGTAGCTCAAGTCTCGCGAATGGAGCGAATGCTGGAAATAGCATTTGATCGGTTTAAACGGAGATTATCTTACCCCCTCAACAATTTGGATTAATATAATAGGTAATAGTTATTATTAAGTTATCGATGAAGGGCCATGTCGGAGTAGGTCAACTCGGGCATGCTATCCAAACCGTTTGCTGCATTCTACGTAATATGCTCAAGCCAGTACATTGGGTTCTTGGCGATGCTGAACTCGAACAAACGTAAGGTCATTTTACTATATCCTTATTTCAGTACTCGCAAATTGAAGTCAGGATATTTAAAATATTATCGTTTGGAAGTGGGAATCGCATTCGATGAACGAGTTGCACTCGAATTTAGGACGGAAACAAAAAATGAGTGAGATATTTATTTTCTATACGATTCAGAGGTTTAATGGTTATCGTTAATTCTGAGGATAAGTCAGCTTTTGCAGAAGATCTACGGCTATGTGGCTATTCAACGCTGGTGCAACACGTGGTAATTAGAATCAAATTTTAAAAAGTGCGTAGTGATAAATTTCTGGAAAAAGATCAATTCCCTCTCGAACACTTACTGCATCACAAGCACCGAAATAGAAAGTGTAGACTCGATAAAATATTCCAGCGTTACCTTCACTCACCACCTCTCGTGGGTGTCTAGAGAGATATTTTAGTGCCCTGCAAGCCACCGCTAGGGTGTGTGGCAGGGGGGGAATACACGTCAGACTAATGTTGACCCGAATATAACCCTACCGTGGCCAGACACTGTTATTCTGATCCCCAATCGTTTATGGTAAAAATGACATCTTAAATCGATCTGTTCTACACTTAATCTCTCAAATTTTATTGACATGACCTCTTCTACCGTAGTACGACGAGGGTATTAATACATTTTCAACATCACTGTTGATGAGACGCCCTTCCAATTTATGCAAGAACTTTAATCTGTAATTTAACCTTCGCTCCGTGATTGATTCCCAGCCTAGCTGCCCTAATAATTTGGATACGCTACCAAGTTTATCACGACAACGTTTTACACATCTAGCTGCTCTAGGCTGCACGCATTCCCATTCGGCAATCAATCCAACATTTACCCAGTACCCTTCTAATAAATCCTAATTTTGATTCGCTTGTCTACATGTTCCCCGTATGTTATTAGGGGTTAGGTGGTAGAAGAAACTCCATAGTCTCAATCTATCTATATATCTATATGTTTCATCGAGGAGAGGTCGTGATTGAGGATAACGCCTAAGCATTTAATTCTACGCGTACCATTTCGGTATTGCCGATGCAGTAAGCATTCTCTGGAGGGAATTACTCTTTTCCCAAAAATTCATCGCTTTGCACTTCTTAAGTGTAATTCTAATTACCAAGAGGTCAAGCCACTGTGTCCTCAAGATTACGGATATCACGGTAAAACACTGCATCGTCGGCAAATAAACGTATCTTACTTTTGACTAAGGATTCAATGTCGTTAACGTAAATAAAGAAAAAAGAGGTCCGATAACACTTCCCTGGGGAAAATCTGAAGTAACACCTACTGCATTTGAGCTAACTCTATCTACGACTACTCTTTGTGCCCGACTATTCAAAGAATCTTTAATTAAACCCAGGATGGATTTATCAGTGCCATATGCTACTAGCTTTGTGAGTAATATACTATGAGGTACTTTGCTGAAGGCTTTCTGTAAATCTAAAAACAATGCGTCCACTGGAACATTGCCCTCTCTCGAAATAAGAATTTAATGAACAAAAAGCGTAAGCTGTGTCTCGCAGGATCTACCCTTTCGGAAAACAAGCTGATTTTCCTCCTTGCCTCCGTTTTTAAATATTGCTGTTATCTCTCTGGGAATCTCTGGGAACCTTGTGATCTACCAGCGACTTCTTCAATATTATTTCTAGATACGGCGCAATTTCAGAAGCTAGATCCTTAAATGTACGAGCGGGTATTTCATCGGGCCCGGAGGATTTATTAGGCTTAATATTTTTCATCAAGTGTTCTACTATATTTCATCATTTGAGGTTTCAATTTTGAGCATCGGTTGACCGACACTATTCGGTCAGCTATCGTATCTAAACCTCTATGATGTACGACTAAAATGCTTTCGGATTCTCGTAGATAAGGTGGAATTGTATTCAAGAAGTTCTCTCGGGTTTCCCACCGGGTCAGGTTGCAGTACACCCTGAAGATGATGGCAGAGTCAGCCTTCGTCGGTGTACTGCAACCTGACCCGGTGGGAAACCCGAGAGAACTTCTTGAATACCATACGCCGGGAAAACCTGAGATCCTTCAAGGTGGCATTGCTCCATAAAACCTCGTCACATATTCCAATACACTTCCAATATTACTTTAATTTTATTTCTAGCTTCTTCACATATTCGCCATAAATATATTTCAAATATGTTTATGCTTTTCGAGTTTTATAGATCTTTTTGGAAAACTGCAGGTATAGGAGGAGAACACCGGGTCTTGCGCAGTGTCTTTGCCCATTGCAAACCGGCGAGCCCTATCACTCGTCATATTCTCACGCTCGTGAGATAACCATTGATATTATTGAATGAATTAACATGGCGACCTCCGCAGCAGCCGCGCGTGGAAGTGATAACGGAGATGGCGGGGACGTGCGCCCCGGAGCGGGTGTGTGTATTTCCTTCCCCGGTCGTCTGCGACGCCGATTAAGCGCCCTAACCCGACACGCCTCCGCCTCGGTTTGGCTGCCGAGGAAATTTTCCAAATCCGGAAGCTCGAAGATGACTTGCGCGTTATCTCGCGCCGTCGCGGACTTTCTGACCTTTAGGAGACAGATGTTTGCACGTCGAACGAACTTATTGCCTGTTAAACTAAGCTTTCCTTTTCCTCTAAAAGAGCGAAACCGTTGTGTTGTTTACGCCCTCATCAATATTTGCAACCTCTTGGCTAACCGGCAAACGAAAGCTTGATCTTCAGCAAACCTAACTGAATTTACGAATTCCCCGCCGACTTTCATTCCTACATCCAGTCCTCCCCTTCTTACTTTGTGACAGTGTTTTCAACTTCCTGCATAGTGCACCGATTTCATCCTTCCTTCAAACTTAACATCCACCCCTGTGACTCTTGCGTCGGCATGCGGAGTGTTAGGTATAAAAGGGTACTACGGCTACTAACCCACCGGCGTGGTGTATGGCAGTGGGGGCATCTACACCAGGAATACCCAACAAGTAAAGAGTTGCTGTCAACTACCTGAAATGAAAGACAGGTTATAACAAAAAAAAGTTTCATATTTTGCGATGAAGAAATTATGTCGTTCAAATATTAGGTGGATAGACCATACGCCATTATTAGATGCATAATGTAGTTGTAAATAAAGAGAAAACAAATGATATCTCTGAAAACATATTTCTAATATAATCACCATTAGTATTTCAATCCTAAGACCAGTGTGTATTCGCCCCTTGCCACACACCTTAGCGGTGGTTTGCAGGGTACTAAGATATCTAAAAAAGTATTGGTTTACTCAAGCCTTCCATTCTACTCTATTTAGTGTTGATTACCTCTCACCCACTGCCTGATAGCTTCTCTGTTCTACAACCTTCCTGACATGTATAATATGTATACTTCACCCTAGGTCTTCCTTAACTATATCTTCCTTTCAATTTTCATTTCTAGCTTTATGTTTCTGACTAATCCACGGTGCCGTACTTGTAAGAGGTGTGTTCAATCCGTCTACCGTCCTTCTTCTTTGCCGTTGAGTTCTCTCTCAATATTGTCCTTTCCTCTTCCGCTCTTCCATATACCACTTCCTCATTCCACGCCTGTTCTGGGCACCTGATATTCCTCAGCATACTACAATCGATTTAGCCTCTTTGTCTAATCATGCTGGTTGGAATATTTTGAACTATTATGGCTCCGTGCATTAATGCCGTCACTCAGTTAGGGGACGAGGAGGGGATCGGACCAATCGCGATGATTTGATCGGGTGCGGCAGAGAGAAATCATATTTGTAAAGCGATATTTTGATCACTTCAGTGGCGTATCCATTTTATCAGAGGAAAAATAATGTTGATTTGAGCGCAACAATCGGGGAGTCTCTAGAAACGACTCAGCTCATCAGCAATTGGTGTATAAATGCAATAATCGGATCTCATTTATCGAATGAGACTCGACCTTTTAAAACTTTATGATTTTAAATGTTCTGATTTCAGTGATGAATTAAACATCGTGTAAAACGGCCTCGACTCGCATAAAATAACTGATATAATTTAACGGGTGAAAAATTACGGAGAAGATTTGATATTTATGTAATCGGGACTCATCGGAGGTAACTTCAATTGAAGAATATGATAGCGCCAAGTGGAACTTCGACAGTTACGTTAAAAATTTTTGCGATAAGAAACTTGAGGATAACAGACACGTGTCGAAGTTGGAACAGGACCCTCTCCGCTCGATAGCAAAGCAGTTAAAACTCAAGTTATTGTAAATATATCAGTACGAATCTTACTAAAATGTATAGAATTATCATGTAAGTTCAAACTTTCCTTAAGATATTGACGTATCAGTGAAGCTGATTCTTAGCCTGTTAGATTGTAATACATACTCGTTTTCCAAACAACAAGTGGCGATCATAAAAACGAAATCGTATTCAGCTGTGGTGAAAGGCCCCAGTTTTTATATGTACGAAATAACGAAGAACAAAATGGTGGAACCAATATTTATTTTTTATCAGTTAGTGACCGTTTAAGTTGGGTTTTGGATGGACACAGAATGAACACCGCTGCATTTCTTAGCTAAATTGAACGAGGCACGTTCTGACACTCCAGGCAATAGAATAAGCCCTTCTTCAATTTCGCATAGTATTTCCTTCCAGTTAGGTTTGCTGATGATCAAGCTTTAGTTTGTCAGTCAGCCAAGGGGTTGCAAGCATTGCTTAGTGAATTGGAAATTCAGTGCGACAGGTATGGGATGAGAATCAATATTAATAAAACAAAGGTTATGCGATTTTCTAGAAAGAAAAAGGCTAAGCTAAACATTAAAATAGGAGGGCAAAAACTAGAGCAAGTAGAACAGTTTACGTATCTTGGTAGTGTTTTGGACCAACAGGGTGAAAGGAGTAGGGACTTAAGGAGAAGAATTGCGCTAGGCAAAGAGGCTTTCACAAGGAGGAGGGAGTTGATGACGGGGACGTTGAGTAAGGATGTTAAGAAAAGACTTGTAAAAACTTTGATATGGAGCGTAGCTATGTACTGCGCGGAAACGTGGTCGTTGAAGCAGGAGGATAGACGTAGACTGGAGGCTTTTGAAATATGGGTGTGGAGAAGAATGGAGAAGGTGAAATGGACAGAGAAGAAAACAAATGAGGAAGTACTTGGTATGATGGGCGAAGAGAGGGGTTTGTTTGGAGCAATCCTATGGAGGCAGGAAAAGTGGCTGAAGGGGGTATTGACCGGCAGCGGGATGTTGAAGACCGTAATTGAGGGGAAAATGTTAGGCAAGCGAGGAAAGGGAAGGAACAGGATAGGGATGTTGGACGGGATGAAGGGAGGAAGAAAGTACTCAGAGCTGAAGAGGAACCTGATATAGAGTAGGATGTTGTGTTTTGCTAGGGGTCACAAATTATTTAATTAGTAATTATGTCCATCCAAAAACCTACCTTAACCGGTAGATTACCTAAATAATATATATATATATATATATATATATATATATATATATATATATATATATGGGTCGCGGTAGTCCAGTGAGTAGGGCGTTGGACTGCTGACCAGAGAGTCCCGGGTTCGATTCCCGGGCAAGGCACTCTGGGCACCTACAGCTCCACCCAAGCTAAAATGATTTTTCGGCTACCAGGTCTTCCTGGGAAACCATAACCGGCACAGGGAACTGGCCCCCCTACCCTGATGTGTGAATTTTCACCCGCCGTATAGGGCTTAGTACTCGGTGATCTCTACCATCACCTACTAAACCGACCTTCGGTTTGATTACTGTGTTTATGGTTTGGTTTATATATATATAGATATATTTATATATATATATATATATATATATATATATATATATATATATATATATATATATATATATATATATATATAAACACACACACACACGTTGACCGTCTACTAATAAGTGCTTGGACAAAAACAGAAAGACAAATTATATCGGTTAGGTTTTCTCGCATTTTTCAACTAAATCTGCCTTTAGCTCTTTGCATTTTTCCCAGTTTTTCTCTGACTTTTTTAACCCGCCAAAAAAGTACGATTTCGGAAGACCCTCAAAATAGACATCTGTGTTGGCAATGACCTCCTCGTTCGACGTGAATCATTTATCGCCAAGATATTTTTTCAAGTCTGGTAATAAATAAAAGTCACTGGGGGGTCGAGCCTGGTGAATACGGTGTATATTGTAGCAATTCGAACTTTAATTCCACAATTTTCGCCTTCGAAACTGCGCAGGTGTTCACCCGTGCGTTGTCTTGATGGAAGAGAATTTTTTCTTTGCCAAATGAGGACATTTTTCTTGATTTCTTCGCTCAATCATTAACGATGCATTATACCCTCCATTTATCGTTTTTCTTTTCACAAATAATCGATTTACATGATTAAGCGTGCGTCCCCAAAAACTGTGGCCATCAAACAGTAACATTCACCTTGTCGGTCGATTCCTGTCTTTGCCTTCTTCGGAGCCGAATTATATATATATAGGTATATATATATAATGGTGTAAAATTTATATCTTTTTGTTTTTATATACATACACACATATGTCTTATACATGAGTCTTCCTTGAAGAAGGCCTCGGAGAAGGCCGAAAGCTCAAACTATCTACAATGCGAGTGTCCTCTATGTGTTATGCGTTACCTGTTTTATTTTGTACTCTATTTTGCCGTTATATATATATATATATATATATATATATATATATATATATATATATATATATATATATAATCTCTTAAGTCCACTTGTCCTGCTTTCTTTGCGTTTCTCCCAACAACCGTCTCTTGTCCCCATGACGTGCCTATCACGTTTTCCTTTCAGTCCATTTTGTTTTTTAATTTATATTCTCCTCCATGCCCACGCAGAATTCAAGGTCTTCTTCAAATGTAATTATCACAATAAGGCTTTAGCACTCAAGCTCGTGAAGGTGGAGGTGGGCATGCACATATGCCCATTGCGATATTCATCACTCGCGCGAAATAACACCTACAAAAACCAAGGGCGTCCCCAATTGTTGCCATATTATCATTTTTATCTATTCTTTTCGGTATATCTGCATCCATTTTTCTAGGCCATCAGTTTTCTCCATCTGCTTTCCTTTAATATCCTACGACCTCGCTTCAACGAGTCTTGTGAATATATTATGGAAACTCTTTTCTCAAGTTGAAAAGACGCTTATGATCATTTTTACGCAATACCAATCTTTAGCTCTTGAATCAAGTAAGGAGATGAGGTATGAGAGTGCTGTCGGATGAGTTTAAACAGTCCATCAAGACACGCCGCGCAACACTATCTTTCAACAAGAATCTTTTTAAGGAATGGAGGCGTTACCACACCTTACCTTGAAAGTAGCCCCTGGGACGTGTTTCATGGGGTTTAGGCCATTAACTATTATAACAGGGGTACCCAAACGGTGGCTCAGGATGGACAATGAATGCGGCTACCGCGACCGTCATCGCACGAAACCCTTGGAAAGCAAAACCGACAGGGCAGCAGACGCAGGAGAAGAAGACCAAATTAGTTAGAATAGGAACTTGGAATGTTAGGACAATGATGAGGATAGGGAAGTTAGAGAACATTATGCTAGAGATGGAGAGGGGGTTTACAAATATTTTAGGTCTATGCAAGTTTAGGTGGACGGATAACGGGGATTACAGGAGTGAACGTTATAGAGTAATATGAAGAGGAGCGGCTGAGAGCCAACGAGGGGTTGCCATAATATTGGATAAAATAGAAGAGAAAAGCATAGTCAACATTGAGAAAGCAACGGATAGAATATTGACAGTAGAGATAAAATCAGAACCGACGAACTTGGTCTGGTATAGCACCAGATATGCCACCAAGCAATCATAAGGAGGAAGAAGTCGATAGGATATACGATCAGTTAGAGGACGTCATCACGTGTGTTCCTGCAGGAAAACATTTGATAATGATGGGGGATTGGAATGCAACTATAGGCGAAGGAAATCATGATGATGATTTGAGGGATTACGGTTTAAGCACGACGAATGACCACGGGCTGAAAACAGTTGAATTCTGTTGGAGGCAGGGGTTAGTTATCACCAACACTTGGTTTAGACACCACAAAAGGCGTAGGTGTACATGGAAAATGCCAGGTGACTCAGAAATGTATCAGTTAAGATACATTATGATTAGGTACAGAATTAGGAACAATGTGATTATTTCGCAAAGCTTTCTGGGAGGGGACGCGGACTCTGATCACAATTTAGAAGTTATAATGTATAGCGCCTGATTCAAAAGAGTAAGGCAGGGGAGGCGTGTTCAGAAATGGAAT